>NW_022589724.1:27196093-27203636 GCF_004348235.1 Phoca vitulina | reverse complement strand
GGGGGGGGGGGGGGGGGGGGGGGGGGCGGCGGGGGGGGCGGCCCTTCCCTGCCCGACATTCCGGATGGCGGGTCTCCGGTCCACCCCATCCCCACCCTGGGACTCCCTCCTGGCCTCCTCCGGCCCCAGGAGGCAGGGGGGAGCTGGAAAGAGGCGGGGCTGGGGGGCAGGACGGACCCCCAGCCCCCGCATGCTCACGTAGATGACTGGGAGATGGGGTTCGGGTTGTGTTTGCAGTAAGGGAGCCCCGGACTCTTGGCTTCTGCCCTGGATCTGACCTCAGACAAAGCTTGCTGGGCGCCTCCTGATTTGGATGAGGTGGGATTCTTTCTTTCCAATTAAGGCAGCCGGGGCTTTATCTTATTTTCAGGACTTTCTCGAGGGACACTTTACCTGGCATCCAGTGCCCTAGTTTAGCTGTACAGCTTCACCAAGTCTTGCATTTGTGTGATTGCCACCCTGAACAAGATCTTGAACAGGCCCAGCGCTCCAGAAAGTTCCCTGGTGCCCCCTCCCAGGCATGCCCCCACCCCAGGCGGAACCGCTAGTCTGCCCTCCAACACCATAGACAGTTTGGCCTGGGAGCATGTGCTCCTGTGGGCCTGGCACCCCTTACTCAGCAGGATATTCTGGGGACCGTCCACTTCATTGCCAGCTGTCCTTTCTCATTGTTCAGTTTATTTCATTGTTCGTCCCTTCTGTCCCTGGCCATCCCAGTCGCTTCTGGTCCCAGAAGCTGCTCTGGATGCCTGTGTAGCTGGAGGAGAGGGAGGGACTTGATGGGACAATTGTTTATTCCTTGATTCCTGACTAGGAGCATACAGAGACACAGGGCTTTTGCACATGCTATTCCTGCTGCTGGGATGCTCTGCTCCCTGTCCTTGGTGCAGTGGGGTTTTTAAAAAATTTTTTAAATATTTTATTTATTTATTTGAGAGAGAGAGAGCACAAGCTGGGTGAGAGGCAGAGGGAGAAGCAGACTCCCCACTGAGCAGGGAGCCCCAATGCGGGACTTGATCTCAGGACTCCAGGATCATGACCTAAGGTGAAGGCAGGTGCTTAACCAACTGAGCCACCCAGGCATGGCTCTGTGGTGGGTTCTTTATGATCCTTCAGGTCTCCGCTTAAATGTCACCTTCCCAGAGAGGCCCTGGCCCACCACCCGGTCTACTAATGTCCCCCAGCCCTTCATTCCTTGGTTTCGTTGTCTTTGTGGGGCTCATTGCCGTTTGGAATCATCTTATCCCTGTACTTGCCCCAGAGGCCCCTATTGGAAGATTCCTGCTCTCTGAAGGCAGGCACTCTGCCTCGTGTATCCCAGTGCCCAGCATGGCTTGGAGTGGTTATCAGTCAACCATTTGTAGGTGCATCTGTAGGGTGGTGGAGACCCTGCTGGGCTCAGAAGTGCAGGCTCCCCTGGGGAGGTTTCCTGCAACCGCAGGAGGCCTGCCAAGGAGGGGTAGGAGCCAAGGAAGGGTGGGAGATGTGTGGGCCACATATGTACCTTTCTTATCTTATTCTTTTTAGATTTTATTTATTTGACAGAGAGAGATAGCGAGAGCAGGAACACAAGCAGGAGGAGTGGGAGAGGGAGAAGCAGGCTTCCCACCGAACAGGGAGCCTGATGTGGGGCTCGATCCCAGGACCCTGGGATCATGACCTGAGCCGAAGGCAGGCGCTTAACGAGCCACCCAGATGCTCCGTACCTTTCTTATCTTTTGGCTAATGGTTGCCAACAGCATTGTGCTTCTGGAAGAGGGGAGGGTGGGGCGGAGTCCGGCCTTGCCCCTCACTCCTGCCTCAGCCTGAGCTGCTCAGCATTCAACTGTTTTATAATCACAGGTGCAGGAGGAAAGTCTCCCTGCGAAAACGGGAGGTTTGGAAACCACTGCTGTAGGCAATGGGGAGCCATTGAGGGTGTGTGAGGAGGGGAGTGATATGGAGGTAGCCAGCAGTGGCAACTGAGCGTGGGTTGGTAGAAAGAAGGGCTGGACTTGACCAGCTTGCCATCAGCCTACCATGGGCTGGGAAACTGCAGCCCCGGTCTGCAAGGTTGCTTTATGCCTGGGAGCAGTATGGGGAAAGACCCACAGGTCCTCCGGGCTGGGCAAGTTCAGCCAGTTGGGGTAACAGGTTGGGCTAACAGCGGGGAGCAGCAGACCCTGCTGTGAACTGGGGAGTACGCATCCCCATGAAAGACATTAGTGCTTGAAGCAAACACTTGGACATCGTGCCTTCCAACAGGATACGGGGACCCTGCTCCTGAGCTCTGCCCTGTTGGCCCATGGATGGAGGACCAGGGTGGGAAAGGCAGGTGCTCATGGTCAGTCATTCAGCTGGTTCGAGGTGAGGACAGGTGAGAAACAGGTGTCCCCAATCCAAGGTGGAGCTGGCTCGCCTCACCCTTCCCTTCCCCAAATCTGACCCTTCCAGCCCCAAAGCGCCAGGCTGGTACGGGGTTCACCCTCCACGTGTTCTTTACCTGCTGGCAGGCCACCCAAGGTGATGCCGAGGCAGGGCCACGGAGGGTGTGCACGGGTTCTGCCTGCATTCCTGCGTGGCTGGCCTGCCTCTGCAGGAGGGGACAGGGAGAAGGGACTGGACAGCCCTGCCCCTGCCCCGCTGCCAGAAGCTCTGAGGGTACAGAAGTTCAGTGACATTGTTGGCTCGTTCAAGTGTTTACTGAGCCCTTAGTGTGATAACCAGGAGTAAATGACCAGGTGGGGACACCTGGTGGTCAGGATAGGCCCGGGCCTGCCTTGGGGGGCTCACAGCCTGGGGAAGCTACGGTCTGGGGCAGGCTGGACAGAGAACTGGTGAGCCGCACAGGACTGGATCCTCATGGCCCCAAAGAGGCTGCCGAGAGCCGAAGTTAATTCTCACCAGTGTTCTCCGGTGTAGCTTAAGCCTGGATCACCTTTCTGTTCTAATGCAGAAGCTTCTCACCTTCACTGCGCAGCCATCATGCGGGGCAGGGGAGGGGTGGGGTTGGAAAGAGCTTGCTTAAAACGCAGAGTCTCTGGCCCTACATACAGTGCGTTTTGTCTGGACAGTTTGTGGATGGGACCCCGTCATCTGCATTTTAATTACCACCCTGTCTCCGTGTCCCAGGGCTGCTATAACAAATGGCCAGAAGCTGGGTGGCTTAAAACAACAGAGGTGTATTTTCCCACTGCCCAGGCTGAGTCTCACGGGGTGAAAATCAAGGTGTTGGCAGGGCTGGGTCCTCCTAGAGGCTCCAGGGGAGAATCTCTTCCTTGTCACTTCCAGCTTCTGGTGGCTGCTGTCATTCCTTGGCTTGTGGCCACATAACTCTAGCCTCTGCCTGTCTTCACCTCCCCTTCTCCTCTTCTGTGCAAATCCCCCTCTGCTTCCTCTCATAAGGACACCATGATTACATTCAGGGCCCGTCCGGACAAGCCAGGATAATCTTCCCATCGAGAGATCCTTAATTTAATCACATCTTCCATGTCCCTTTTGCCTTGTAAGGGAAGATTCACAAGTTCCAGCCATTTCCATCTGGATGTCTTTAGGGGAGATTATTCAGCCCTCCCCCATCCCCTAGGGATTCCAATGTAGAGGGTCCTGAGATTTTCCTGAGAAACCCTCGGCTGAAGGTTTGTTTATTTAACTGATGGTTGCTGTCTCGTGATTCTCTTGGAGCTTACAGAAACGGGGCACCATTCAGCATTTATTTAACAAGCCCTCTTGGAGCTCCCACTCCATGCCCAGCCCTGTGCTGGATGCCGTGGACATTCAGGTGAGGTGGACCCAGCCCCTCGTGCTCCGAGTCTGGTAGAGAGAGAGAGATCCGGCCCCTGCCCCCCCCAAACAAAACCACCCCAACCTCCCTAGCGTGTGACAGCACTCTTTTGGAGCTACCCCAGCTCAAGGGTGGGCCTTGTTTTCTGCAAGCCAGCTCCTCCCCAGAACCTTGGTTCAGGAGTTCTGTTCTAAGCCGACCAGTGCCCAGCATCTCCTGAGACCTGGGCTAGCGCATTCTGAAGGGAGGGACTTTGCAAAAATGGCTGTGGGGTGCCCCGTCTCCTTCTTGTTGGACCTGAGCAGGTGGCCTCCACTCTTCCCCGAGGATTAAGCTTTTGCTGCAGAAGGGACGGCACCCCCAGACTCTGGGCCGCCCGTTATGTTTTGTCCTGGTGTCCTTACTGCTCATGCCGGCCTGAGTCAGGATGCCGGCTACTTGCAGCCAGAAGCATCCTCACCCATATCGTGTGTGGAAACGCCGACCAGTGGTCCGGCTGGCCTGCCCTGTGTGACCTTGAGACTGCTCTGATCCTGGCCACCCTCTCCTCCTCGTCAGCTCCCACCTGCCTATTTGCCATTTCCCCGATGCCCCTTCCCCTGCCACTCCCTTTGCTGGGAGTCCTCCAATTCTTTGTTCTACAAAGTTCTGCTCAGTGGTGCCTCCTCCATCCTATCTTTTCAACCTCCCAGGCTAGAAAAACCAACAGAGCTGAGCCCTCTGGCTGGGGCCAGGAACCGCGCAAGGCCTTTACAACGTGCTGTTATCATTCCCATTCTACAGCCAAGAGACCTGAGGTCGGCCTGACTCCAGGCCCACACCAGAAACCAACCGCCGACCTTGGCTTTCCCCTTTTTCCCAAGCTCAGCATTTGGCTCCCCATCCTTGGGCAGCCTTTGCCCCTCATCCGTCCTGCACCCCAGCCCAGGAGCACAGTGGGGGCTGAGGAAATTCTGCGGGGGACAGGTGCTCAGTGAGCAGGATCTCCTTGCCACCTCTCCAAGGGTAAACTTGCAGACAGCACCCCCACCCCCACGGCTGCGTGCTGACAGACAGACAGACAGATACCAGGTGCTGGGGAAGGCGAGCCAGGATGGGGGCATCAGCCAGTGTTGCCACAGACCCTTTAGCAGAAGACTGAGGCAACCCCTCCCTGCCATTCCTGTGTATGCCTTGCAGCAATGAACAAATCCAGTCTAATTTTTGCCAAGTTATAAAAACCACTTCTCTAGCAACACTTCATTTAATCCGGCGACAGCTAAGATCAAACTGAGTGCTTTCTGGGTTGGGAGCCCTCTGCTAAACACTGTATGCCCTTGACCTCACTGGACTGCAACCTCGTAAGAGGCATGCTTTTATAATCCTCCTTACACAGAGGGGGAAACTGAGGCTCAGAGAGGGTGGGTGAATCACCCAAGGTCACCCTGCTTGGAAGAGAGCACAGGGTAGGATTAACTCAGGCCTGGTCCAGATAGAGCATTTCCACTGCACACTTCCGGGGCGGGGGGGGGGGGGGGGGGGGGGGGGGGGCGGCGGGCAGGAGGGGACAGGGGAAAGTGCATGTGGGGGAAGGCCTGGGTTCCAAAGCCTGCTCCGCCCAGTCCTAGTGAGATGACCCCAAGCAAGGAGGAATTTTACTTTTCTAAGCCTCAGTTTCCTAGTCTGTAAAATGGGCACACAATAGTTGTGAGAATGGCAGAACCTTTTCATGGACTGTTCCTCTGTCTGGGCAGTTCTCTCTGGCTTTTCAGGGGACAGGCTCCTTCTCTGACCCTTTACTTCTCAGCTTGAATGCCCTCTCCTCAGAGATGCCCTCCCTGACTACCCCCACCCAAAGGAGCTAGCACCCCACCTCCCGCCCTGCCCATTGGTTGTTGTCTCTCTCATTCATTGCCTTGCTTATTTCATCCCCAGCCCTTGTCACAGGCTATGACATTCATTAATTCATTTGTCTGTCTGTTGTCTCTTTTCTCCCAGACTGAGCTCCACAAGGGCAACAGTGCTCCCTGGGGGTCTATCCCCAGCATCTGGCAGGGTGCCTGGCAAGAGGAGGGGCTCAAAACACACCTGTTGCAGGGGCAAAGAAATCATGAAAGATAATGCCTGCACAATGCTCAGCAGGGGCCCACCGCCCAGCAATCGCTCGGAAGTGCTAACCAATGTTCTTACTACAAAACAAACACAGACACATTTCCAGCTTGTTTACAATAACACAGTGAACCTCGGGTCGGGTCAGTCACTGAGCGCCACTGCCCTGGAGAGAGCACAGGCTAGGCCAGAGTCGGGGAGCACCCCTCTCCCCCAGGTATGCCTTGAGCACTGTTTATTGCGGTTGTGGGAACAGAATGGGGAAGGGCCTTGCTGTTGTGGCATGTGCTGGGAGTGGGGAGGCCCGGGTGCAGACTTAGTAGGTGCCGGGGGACCTGTGAAGTCCTCAGAGATACCCTTGTCCCAGCCCAGATCGGGCTCACCTGTCCTTCCTGCCGCAGCTCTCCCCAGTTCCTTCCCAGCCCCAAAGTGCCCGTAAGGACATTTATTTACAGTTTGTCCAACGTGAGGATCATCTTCGAGTTCACGGCTGGCTGCATCTCTAGGACTTAGCATGCACTTGGCACATAGTAGGTCTCAACAAATATTTGTTTAATAGATTAATGAGATGCATGGGAAGCATCTCTCGAGTTGTGATTTTTAATCTTTCTGACTCCCCGACTTCTTTGAAAAACTGAAACCTCTGGGTCCCTCCCCCAGCAATGCACCGAAAGTGGATAGTGTCATTTGAGGGATTTCTTGGACCCCTCGACCCCAAGGTCACCCATAAAGCTCAGCTTCACATCTCTCTGTCTGGGGGAGGGGAGGTCCCTGAGATCCCAGGGAGCCGGTGGGGAAGACGGTACCAAGAGGCACCCTGGGGCTCACACAGGACAGGCTGGCGAGGACTGGTGTGAATGGACCTCTTTTCTTGTACCTTCTGCTCTCCGGAAGGAAAGGAAGCGAGTCCGAGGCGATCTGGCGGGAGGGGGAGAGCGCGGGGCACACAGGCCCGGGAGGAGAGGTAAAAGGGGAGAAGATGCGAGAACCGGGGAAGAGAAGCGGGCGTGATGGAGAGGCTCCGGCCGGCGGAGGGACGCGCGGGCGAGCTGGGGGGGGAACAAAGAGCGAGCGCGCAGCGAGCGGGCGCAGAGGCGCCGGGAGGGAGAGGGGCCGAGGCCGGCCGGCCGCCCGGGCTGTCTGATTCCTGTCAGCCCGCCGCTGATTAACGGGCCGCCTTCCAGCTCCGAGCGCGCCGCCCCGCGTTCCTGGCAACGGCGCGCGCGGCTTCCTGGCGGAGGCGGGGCCTGCGGAAAGGTTACATTTGCACAAAGTGCCGCGGCGCCGGCGGCCTGGAGGGGCTGCGGGGCGGGGAGCGCGGCGCGGGGAGCGGGGAGCGCGGCGCGGGGCGGCTGGCGAGCCGGGCCGGGGGAGAGAAAAGGCTGCGGCGCTCGGCGGGGCCTGGGTAATGGAAAAATTCCTCTGGGGGCCAGGCAGAAAAATATCGGGTTACACGCCCGCAGCACACGCCGCCCCGCCGAGGGGAGCCTCCTGCCGTCGTCCGCCGCGGGGCAGCCGGGCCGAGGGGCGCCCCTGGTCCGCGCGCCCCAGCCCGTGCGCCCCAGCCTGCGTGCGCCCCAGCCTGCGTGCTCCAGTCCCTGCGCCCCAGTCCCTGCGCCCCAGCCCATGCACCTCAGTCCCTGCACCCCAGTCCCTGCGCCCCAGCCCGTGCGCCCCAGTCCCTGCGCCCCA
>NW_022589724.1:27146714-27196083 GCF_004348235.1 Phoca vitulina | reverse complement strand
CCCCAGTCCCTGCGCCCCAGCCCGTGCACCTCAGTCCCTGCACCCCAGTCCCTGCGCCCCAGCCTGCGTGCTCCAGCCCCTGCACCCCAGCCCGTGAGCCACACCACGAGCAGCTCTGATCCTCGCGCCCCAGCCTGTGCTCTTTGGGTCCTCGCCTCGCTTTCGCAGCTCCCCTTCTGGTGAAAGGGCCCCGTTTCCCCAAATCTTAGTGTCCGGGCCTCCCCTCTGACTGTCCCCCTCTCCCCACGAAGGCCCGGTGTATGGCTGGCACGGGATCCTGCCGTCAGGGCTGGCCAGATAGGTCGCATTCGCTCTGACTGGGGAGGCGGGCGGCCACTGGCGTCTGTCCCCGCCTTCCCTCGTGCCTGGCCGCTTCTGTCCAGCTCTCTCGAAGGACTGGGCTGTTGCCGCCAGCATTACATGGTTTAAACAGTGTCCCCCCGCCCCCCCCGCCCCCCGCCCCTGCATTGCGTCGTTCCCCTGCTCTCAGACCATCTGCGGCTCCCTATTACCGCCTCTACATTGTAGTTTACACCCTTGGGTCTTGCCCAGCACCCGGGGCGGGGTGTGATGTCAAAACTCGCCGGCACCTGCGGTCTCCCCTGTCTGGTTGGGGCTGGGAGTTGAAGGGCTTCTGACGGACACCCATCTACTCTGTGAGTTTTTCTCTCCTTCTCTCCTTCTGTCTCGGATTGAACTGGTTCTGTCAGGAGACCCCGTATTCAGGCTGGGCCTTGCACCGGGCCTGGGGGAAGCCCGGGCTGAACCGGAAGCGGCCCCTGCCCTCAGGGAGCTCAGACCCCGGCAGGCAGAGTGGAGACCGCCCAGGGAGGAGGTTAAGAGCTGAACCGTGTAGTCCGGTAGATCTGAGTTTAAATTCTGCTCGTCCATATCCTGGCTGTGTGTGTCCTTGAGCAAATGGCTCTCTGAACCTCAGTTTGCCCAGCCATCGTCAAGCAGGTATGGAAAAACAGCAAGGGCCACTCACGGGGCTTGGCTGGCGGATTTAAAGAGACAGCCTCAGCAGCTCTTGGCACGCTGCGCAGCGGCACTTGCTCGGCGAAATATTTTATTACTATTAGGGCTATAAAGAAGGCCGCAAATAATCGGGGCCAGGATCCTGCATGGCAAGAATCTCAACAGAAGAAGCCTAAGCAAAGGGCTCAGAAGGCAGGATGTTTAGGGTGGGGCTGCTGGGTGCATCCTGGCACTCCAGATGCCAACACATCAAAAGATCCCAAGCCTGTCTTCCCTAAGGCACGCCCACACTTGGATCCACCAAGGTGAAGTTCTCCTTTAATTGGGCCTGGGGAAGCCTGATTCCTTGGCTGGGGCGGGGGTGGGGTGCTGTAACCCTGGAGGGCACCACCCTCCACCTGGCTGGGACAGCTTTTCTCGGAATTATCACAGCAGCAGGTGGGACCTGGCTTCTGTGAGCCCAGTAGGGACAGACCAGGGGAAGGGAGGGAGGGAGGTCCCCTCCAGAGATTAATCATGCCCTCGAAGAAGCTTTGAGCCCACGGGGTCCGGGGCGTCTCAGAAAATGATCCAAGGGCAAATGGGGAAGAGAGAGGGGGGTCGAGAACACCCGAGCTCACTGCTGCCTTGGTGTCACTTCTGGGGCCCCGGGAACTGGTTTGCCATCTACAGGGGTGCTGGCTCTGCTTCTGAGCTGGCGCCTTGCTCCAGGCCAGTGTGGTGGCCTTGACACCATCCCCCCCCCCGGCCCCCAGCTCTCGGCCAACCACAAAGTGACGGTTGGCACTGAGTGATCACCTAGCACCTGCCATGAGGTGGCAGGTACGGTCTCCCAGCAATCCTAGGAAGTGAGTATCTGTTCAGTTATTTCTTATAGATGAGGAGGCTGAAGGTCAGAGATCTTAGCTGCTTGCCAGGTCCTCCGTCATGGGTGAAGCTGGAACCCGAAGCCAGCCTTGCCAGATACCAAGGTCTGAACTCAGTTTTAGCTAAGTGCCCTGAGCCACTTCCACTGGGGGACCCAAGAAAGCAGCAGCAAGGGGTGACAAATCCCAGTCTAGCTGTCAGGCTGCCTCTGGCAATGTACCCATTTTATACATGAGCCCACAGGGGCTCTGCTTTGGAGACTTGCCCAAGGCCCTCTTGCTAAGGAGTGGAGTCCATAAGGAAGAGGAAATCTTAGCCTATGGGAGCTGGAAGGGGTCTTGGAGCTCTTCTAATCCAAAGCTCATTTTCCAGACAGGGAAACTGTGGCCCAAAGAGGACCCAGGCCTGCCCACCCACTGAAGCATCATCTTGGGCTATGTGCCTCTCCCCAGGGAAGCTATGATCCCGAACCTGTGAGTTCCATGGAGCATTCAAGAGGAAAGGAAAGGTGGACTGGGTAGAGCAATGAAATA
Source organism: Phoca vitulina (assembly GCF_004348235.1). Classification (NCBI taxonomy): domain Eukaryota; kingdom Metazoa; phylum Chordata; class Mammalia; order Carnivora; family Phocidae; genus Phoca; species Phoca vitulina. Next base: position 27,193,705 of record NW_022589724.1, on the reverse strand, counting down.
AAAGGGACCAGGCTCTCCTCCAGAGGCCCAAGCGAGAACTCCCTTGACTCTCTGGCCAAAATTTTCTGCTGGAATTCTCCAGGGGAGGGAGGAGGAAGGGTGTGGGGGAGGGGAAGAATGCAGCCTGAGTGAGCCAAGGTCACAGCCTTTCTTCTGGGTCTTCCCAAGTCCCAGAGCTGATTTGCCCTCCCTGGCCCGGTGGAGGGTATAGTGGGGGCAGGGCAGGACAGAGGAATGGAGGGGTTCTGGGGCCCATGGGAGTGAGGGCTTCCATTGGTGTCCCCGCTCATTAGGAGTCGCTTGAAAACCGGGAGAGAAGAATCTTCCCGTACCCTTTCTCCCTCCGTTTACTCACCCCGCTCCCTCCCCTCCAGCAATCTAGAGGTGCTTGGCAGAAGCCCCTGCGGCCACACACAACTCCTCACTTTTACACCTGAAAAATGTGGGTGCTGCTCACCTCTCTAGGTCCTTGGGTCCAGAAGCCGGGAGGCCAACAGTCTGTGATGCTAACAGTGAGCGACCGGGAACCTAACGTTCTGATTAAGTGAGTCTAACATCCTGTCCGCATTCACTTTACCAAGATTTATTAGGCTCCTGGTTGGTGGAGGCAGCCCTGTGCGGGGACCAGGGTGCGGCCGGGAGTAAGGGAGACCCATGCCGGCCCTCCTGGAGCTCCAAGTGCAAGTTTCACGTCTCAGCCGGAAGAGTCAAAAAGACTCACCGAGCACCTTATTCACACCAGAGTGGTTCTACGAGACCCGTGATTTTTCTGGAAGGAGGAAGGAGGAAAGAAGGTGTGTGGAGAGAGGCGGGGTCACACCAGGGCACTAATTTTCATGTACACTTTGAGCGAATTTAATCTTCTTGGATCTATCACACCTATGAATACCAATGTCTTCAAATATCGCTGCTAACAGAATAATAGCACTTGTCCCTTTCAGCGGGCCCGTTCGCCCAAGCATCTCCAATGCTCTGTGAACATTAATTAATTAAGCCCCAATTAAATAATTATCATTGACTGAAAATGTATTTACTGCACACATGCAACTGGCTACTGGTTTACTGATGTGACTTAACCCCTGCTGTCACTGCGCTTGAAATATATAACCCGAGGGCATTAGAAGCTCGGGTTCTTCTCTGGCTGTGTGCACGGAGCAGCTGGGGAGACTGTCTGCTGGGTACATCAATTCTAAGCACTCTGAATGGGCCCTCAGGTCTTGTCCATTCTCTGCCCTAATACTTCCTTCCATGCTGGGAGCTTACTGAGACAGATCACGCATGCCAGACTCTTCCAGAAGAAAGGTTCTAGGTCAGCAGTGGCCTGGTTACCATTCCCACCATGTAAGTCTTACCCTTCTCCTTTCTCATTTTTTTGGGGGGGGGGGGGGGCAGAGGGAGAGGGAGAGGGAGAGGGAGAGAGAATCCCAACCAGGCTCCATGCCCAGCGCAGAGCCCAATGTGGGGCTAGATCCCAAGTCCCTGAGATCATGACCTCAGGGTCGGACGCTCAACCGACTAAGCCACCTAGGCGCCCCTTCTCCTTTCTCATATGAAGAGTGAGCCCTTGAGGTCCCTTTAAACTCCAAATTCAGTAATCCCCTGGAGTCTCCTGTCCAGTGGTTTAGGGATCCTTCTCTTCTCTGCCTTCTACTAGAGGACCTTTCCCCCTGGAAGAAGCGCTGCTTGGCCAAGTTCTGTGTTGACATCGGGCTGGGGTGGGGGATGAAGGAGATGTACTGTATAGTGAGCAAGGGTCTGCTGTGTGTCAGGCAGGAGCTGAGCCATCAGCGAACTGAAATTTCTCATTCGCGTTTCCCCCAGGGAACTAGGGGACTGGATGTTGGGTGGTCTGCGATTCTCTGGCCATCCCAGTGCAGACCAGCAGGCAGGAGCAGAAGCCCCCACTCCAGGACTGGAATGATGTGGTGCAAAGAAAGGACCGACTGGTAGTAAGGGGCCCTCTTGAGGCACTGGAGGAGATAGAAGGGAAGGTTGTTTTTCACAGTGGCCATGGATGTGGAATTTGGACAAGTGCATATGTACAGGGGAGTCCTGGGACTGGGTGAGACATGGTGCCACTCCTGCGGGATTTCCCGGGGCTTCTATGTCTTGAAATTTACCGCGACATGGGGCACCTCCATTTGGGTTCCACAAATGAAGAAACCCCACTGAATTTGCTTAGGAAAAAAGGAGAACTATGAGCTCGCATGAGAAACCAAACAGTGACAAGGGCAGGAGTGAAGACCTCAGTAAGGACTGGGACACGGAAGTCAAATTCTTCCAGATCTCTAGCTATTCTTGCCCTATTGCTTCTGCCTGTGAGGAACGGCTCACACTGCGCAGGGGGCTTGGGGGGAGGTTGAGAGGTGGCAAGAGGTGCTTTTTAAAACAAGGATTTATTTTCTTTCATGGCCATTGATTTATTTACTTTTTTTGAGTAAACTTTGATCACCTATATTTTTCTAGAAATTCTCTATTTCATATATTTTCATATATAGTAATATAAAGTCACTCATGGTATTCTCTTATGAGTCTTAAAACTTCCACTGTATCTGTAGTTCTACCTTCCTTTCATTCTTTTTTTTAAAAATTTTTTATTGTTATGTTAATCACCATACATTACATCATTAGTTTTTGATGTAGTGTTCCATGATTCATTGTTTGTGCATAACACCCAGTGCTCCATGCAGAACGTGCCCTCTTTAATACCCATCACCAGGCTAACCCATTCTCCCACCCCCCTCCCCTCTAGAACCCTCAGTTTGTTTTTCAGAGTCCATTGTCTCTCATGGTTCGTCTCCCCCTCCGATCTCCCCCCCTTCATTCTTCCCCTCCTGCTATCTTCCTTTTTTTTTTTCTTAACATATAATGTATTATTTGTTTCAGAGGTACAGATCTGTGATTCAACAGTCTTGCACAATTCACAGCGCTCACCATAGCACATACCCTCCCCAGTGTCTATCACCCAGGCACCCCATCTTCCTTTCATTCTTAATATTAGATATTTGTGCCTTTATTCTTCTTTTCCTTGATTAATCTTGCTAGATGGTTGTCTATTTTATTGTCTTTTCAAAGAAAGGCTTTTGTTGATCATTTCTGTGATTGTTGATGTCCTTTTCATTTATGCTCTTATCTTTACTGTTTACTTCCTTCCAGTTTTTTTTTAAGCTTCTTTAGTTAGTTGAAAGTTTTACTCATGTATGTTTAAGTCATTCCTGTTTTAGAGTAAATGCACTTAAGACTATATATTTCTCTATAAATGTCAGTTTAGTTCCAATCTACTAATTTAATTTTGCATTTATCGTTTTAAGCTCAGTACCAAATATTTCATAATTCCCATTGTGATTTCTGTTGATGTCTTTGAGGGGGGCTCAGTAAGTAACTTCTCTTTTTCTCTCCCAGATTCTGAACTGAGAGATAAGATAAGGGTGGGGGGCAGGGGAGAATCATCTCTCTCTCTTTTTTTTTTAAACTGTTAAAGATGGGGCTCCTGGCTGGCTCAGTCAGTAGAGCAGATGACTCTTGGTTTCAGGGTCTTGAGTTCAAGCCCCACGTTGGGCATGGAGCCTACTAAGAAACAAAGCAAACAAAAACCTGTTAAAGATAAAGTTGGAGGGGCGTGCATGGGTGGCTCAGTGTTAAGCGTCTGCCTTCGGCTCAGGTCACGATCCCAGGGTCCTGGGATCGAGCCCCGCATCGGGCTCCCTGCTCCGCGGGAAGCCTGCTTCTCCCTCTCCCACTCCCCCTGCTTGTGTTCCCTCTCTCGCTGTGTCTCTGTCAAATAAATAAATACAATCTTAAAAAAAAAAAAAAAAAAGATAAAGTTGGAGGATGAGGGTAGGTGTGACAGCTAAATGGGTGGCCTAATACTGAAAATGGGGATTTGGCAGCCTTAACACCTAGTCACTGTGATGCTGTGGGTGGTGGCGGGGAGCAGAGAAGGACCACTGTGGGCAGGCCGCTCCATTCGGAGAACGGAAGTTGGTCAGTGGGGCACGCCCACTTTATCTTCCCCACACTGACCAATCAGCTGCCACTTCCTCCTCCAGGCAGCGAGGCTCCGAGTGTTACACTAATTCAGCTCCCTCCACATAGAAGGAAAGTTCAGGACAGGAAAGAAACGTTCCTGCAACCGTTTCCTGATGAACCCATGAGATCATTGGGAGCGTGCTTTTTAGTTTTCAAAGATACAGATGTGGTTGTTTTATATCTGCCTATCTTGTTGTTGCTGACTTCTAATTTTGCTGCATTGTGGACAGAGAATGTGGTCTGCTTTACATCCGCTCCAAAATGCGTTTACACTTTCATTATGACCCAACACAAGTCTGTTTTTATAAATGCGCACGTTGGGCCTGACAATCGCTGTTGCATGAGTCTGCTCGGGCTGTCCTGAGTCTCACGGCCTGGTGGGCTCAAACCACAGAGATTCATTCTCTCACGGTTCTGGAGGCTGGAAGTCCAAGAGCAAGGTGTCAGCAGGTTTGGTTTCTTCGGAGGCCACCCTCCTGGACTTCTTGCTGTGTCTTCACACGCCTCTCGGGCATCGCTGGTGTGTGTCCAGATTTCCTCGCTAGTAAGGACACCAACCAGATTGGAGGAGGGCCCCCTCCAAAGGTTTCATTTTAACTCAAATCACTTCTGTAAAGGCTCTGCCTCCAAGTACAGTTACATTCTGAGGTACTGGGGGTTAGGACTTCAACATACAGATTTGGGGGGACACAAGTCAGCCCCAAACATGTGCATTCTTGGTTGGGATAGGCACGTAGATTCATGCAGGCTTCTGCATGTATGTACCACATCAGACCTGTTAATTCTGTTGTTCAAATCTTCCATATCTCATGTAAATTTTCACTGCTTGCTCTATTAGTTTCTGGGGAGCATCAAAATCCCCATTCCTTTTGTGGATTTCTCGATTTTTCAAAGCAAATCTTCCAGTTTTTGCTTTACTTATTTTGAGGCTGTGTAGTGAGGTCTAGAAAATATAATTCTTGTTGCATCTTTTTTTGGTGGGTTGTTACTTCCATCATTCTGTAGGGTCCCTCTTTATCTCTTTACATTTCTTGGCCTTAGGTGTACTTTGCCTGATATTAATATTTACTATATCAGCTTTTTTTTTGCCCACATTTGCCTGATACATCTTTTCTCTTTGTTTTTTTTTTCCACCTTTCTCTTTTCTTTTGCTGTAGTGTGTCTCCTAAACAGCATAATATTGTATTCTGTTTTGTTTGTTTTGATCCAATATGACAGTCTCTGTCTTTTAAGAGACAAATGAAATCAATTTACGTTTATAATGATTGTTGATATATTTAGACTTACTTCTACCGTTTTATTCTGTTGTCCTATTCACCCTATCTTCTGAAATTATGTCTCATGTTCTGTCATCTATTAAATCTGTAGTGTTCTTTACTCTCCTTTTTTCTTTGACAGTTTGGAAACTATAGATGTATTTCTGTTGTTTCACTTGTTGCCCTTAAATTTTTGTTTGTTTTTTAAGATTTTATTTATTTTAAAAAAAATTTTTAACTTTTTACCTTCTTTTTCTTAAGATTTCATTTATTTATTTGAGAGAGAGATAGCACATGAGCATGAGTGGAGGGCAGAGGCAGAGGGAGAGGGAGAAGCAGGCTCCCCGCTGAGCAGGGAGCACGATGTGGGGTTCTATCCCAGGACCCTGAGAATATGACCTGAGCTGAAGGCAGACGCTTAACCCACTGAACCACCCAGATGCCCCTATATATTTATTTTAAAAATATTTTATTTTTAAATAATCTCTACACCCATTGTGGGGCTCGAATTCACAACCCTGAGATCAAGAGTCACATGCTCTACCAACTGAGCCAGCCAGGTGCCCCAAGTTGCCCTTTAATTTTTAATATTGATACCTAGAAATATCTTTTCTTAACAATGTCCAAAGCAGTGCCGTCCAATAGAAAAATAATGTGTGTCACGCGTATTAGTTTAAAATTTCCAGCAGCCATATTAAAAAGCAAAAAGAGGGGCACCTGGGTCACTCAGTCGGTTAAGCCTCTAACTCTTGACTTTGGCTCAAGTAATGATTTCAGGGTTCATGGGATTGAGCCCCGCCTCGGGCTCTGTCCTGGGCATGGAACTTGCTTGGAGTTCTCTCTCTCCCTCTCCCTCTGCCTCTCCCCCCTCCCTGGCTCGTGTGTGCGCGCGCACGCGCACAGGGGCACACTCATGGGCTCTCTCTCTAAAAAAAAAAGCAGAAAGAAACAGGTGAAAATAATTTTAGTAACACATTTAACATTATACATCAAAAATAGTATTTCAAAATATAATCAGTATAGCATTATTAATGAAACATTTTGTATTTTTGCTGCTAAATCTTGAAACCTGGTATGTATTTTACACTTAACAGCCCATCTCAATTGGGACCAGCTGCATTTCAAGTGCTCAGTAGCCACATATGGGCTGTGGCTGCTGGGTTGGACAGCGCACGTCTAAGATATTCAGCCCCTCTGTTTTCCTGGACAAGACAGGCCTGGATCCTCCCTTCAGTAGCCGCCAAATGCCTCCTCCCCTCTGCCTTGTTATTTTGTTCTTTTAAAATATCAGTTTTATTGATATATAATTTGCATATAATACTCATGCAATTTTGATGAGTTTTGAGGAATGAATATACCCGTGAAAGCACCACAGGAGTGAAGATCAAGAGCAACTGATTTTTGCTTGCTTTCACTCTAGATGAGTTTTGCCTTCCCCCGAAATTCATATAAACGGACTCACACAGTATGTGCTGTTTTGTATCTGGCTTCTTTCAGTCACTGTAACGTTCTTGAGATTCATCCACGCTATTGCGTATGGCAGTGGTTTGTTAATTTGTTCCTTGTGTGGCAGAGTGGTGTTCCATGGTGTGGACACGCCACTGTTTGTTTCTGCTTTCGCTTGTTGGAGGACATTAGGGTTGTTTCCATCTAGGTGAGGGCTGTCATGAATCAGGCTGCTATCAACATTTGTGAACGAGTCTTTGGGTGGACATAGGTTTTCATTTCTCTTGGATAAATAAACACCCAAAAGCGGACTGGCTGGGTTGTAGGGTATTTATGTTTAACTTGATAAGAAACTGCCAAATAGTTTCCCAAAGTGTTACATCCCTGTCTGTATTGTCGGAGAGTTTTAGCTATTCCATATCCTCTCTAACACTTGGTATGGTCAGTCTTTTTATTTTTTATTTATTTATGTATTTATTTTTATTTTATTTTTTAAATTTTTATTTATTTTTTAAAAAAGATTTTATTTATTTATTTTTTAAAGATTTTATCTATTTATTAGAGAGAGAGAGTGATCACAAGTGGGGGGCAGAGGGAGAGGGAGAAGCAGACTCCCTGCTGAGCAGGGAGCCCGGCATGGGACTCGATCCCAGGACCCAATCCCAGGACCCTGGGATCATGACCTGAGCTGAAGGCAGACGCTTCACCGACTGAGCCACCCAGGCGTCCCTGGTCAGTCTTTTTTAAATTTAGCCTTTCCAGTAGGTGTGAAGTGCTAGTTCATTGTGGTTTTAAATTTACCTTTCCCTGATGACTAGTGAAGTTGAGCATTTTTTCATGTGGATGAAAAAATATACATATTCTTGTATGGATGAAAGAATACACATTGAAAAATCCATATATCTTCTTTTGTGAACTATCTGTTCACATCTTTTAATTGTGTTATTTGCCTTTTTTCTTCCTGAGCATAGATAGCAGTTCTTTAAGTATTTCAGATACCAGTCTTTTGTCAGGTATTTGTGTTGTGAATATTTTCTCCCAATCTGGGGCTTGTCTTTTTATTTTCTCAGTGGTGTCTTTGGAAGGATGAAAGTTTTAAAGTTTTCTCCATTCCTGTCTGTGCTTTCATGTCTTTAAGAAGTCTGCATTTCCCAAGATGGAGAAGATTTTTCTCCTATATTTTTGTCTAGCAGTTTCCTTGTTTTGCCTTTTAAATTTAGACCTATGACCCATTTCGACTTAGTTTTTGTGTATGGCGTGAGGTAAGAGTGGAGGCTCATTATTTTTCCAGGTGGACATTCAGTGATTCAGCACCAACTGTTGAAAGGTGTCTTCTCTGTTGTCTTCCTCTGACACCTTCACTGATATCAATCAACAGTGTATGTGTGGGTCTGTTTCTGGAATCTCTGTTCTGCTCCAGGGACCTATTTGTCTGACCTGAGGCCACCATCCCATTGACCTGATTACTGTAGCATTACCATACGTCTCGAAATCAATTCTTCGTTATTTGTGTCTGGAATTTCTTTCTTTCTCTTCTTAAAAGATTTTATTTATTTACTTATTTGAGAGAGATCGAGCAAGAGAGAGAGAGCATGAGCTGTGGGGAGGGGCAGAGGGGGAGGGAGAATCAGACTCCCCCCACAAGCGGGGAGCCTGACATGGGGCTCAATCCTAGGACCCCAAGATCGTGACCTGAGCTGAAGGCAGATGCTTAGCCCACTGAGCCACCCAGGCGCTGCTATTGTCTGGAATTTCAATGCCACCTTTTTGGGGTTTTATTATTATTATTATAATTATTATTTATTCACGAGAGAGAGAACGAGCAGGAGGGGCAGAGGGAGAGGGAGAGAGAATTTCAAGCAGACTCCATACTGAGTGCAAAGTCTGATGCAGGGCTTGATCCCACGACCCTGAGATCATGACATATATGCCAAATCTGACTTGACATAGCTCAGCTTATCAACCTAGTCCTTAACACTGTCATTTGCTCCATCTTCCATCTTTGTGGAAGTGTCAGTCTTTACTTGCTCTGTCCCACGTGGAATCTCTCGAGTTTAGATGGAAATGTCATGCTTTTGCAGATACCTGACAGTGAGTGAGTGTGTGTGTCCGTTTGCAAATTGTGTATATTACCACTTCAAAACAACTTATTGCAGGCTTCTTTTTTTTTTTTTGGCTTGGAAACATTTCCTTCTTAGTTATATTTTTTAATGTAAAAGAAGTTTAGTGAGGATTATATGGTTTTTCTAGGCAATGGTTGTGGTGGCGTTGCTGGTCCTCCCCCCATATCCGTTCTATTTGCTACGTAATAGAATTTGTATCTGGACTAAGGACTACATTTCTCAGCCTCTCTTGCAGGTAGCTATGGCCAATGGGATGCAAGTAGGAGTGCCATGTGTGCAGTTTATAGATCATGCTCTTAAAAGGAAACTGTGCCTTGACCAGGAAGTGGATGCAATGGTTCACTATCTTGAACTCTGGGTACGGGAGCACCACAGGGGTCGTGAAGCAACAAAGCAGAAGGATCTTGGGTCCCTGACACCTTGAAGCTGTTATATGAGCTACTCATGTCCATACTGTTACTTAGGGAGAGATAAAATTCTATCTTTGTGAGCCACTAATATTTTGGATCTTGGTCAGATCACCCAAGCCTGTATCCTAATACAATAATTAGATTTACTAATATAATTTACTAACTTATTTGTTCCATATTGTTTTTTGATACTCTTTCCTTTTTGCTTTATATTTCTTCTTGCAGAGAACATCCCTTAGGAGTTTTTTCACCAAGAGTTTGACGGATGAAAAATTTTTGGATTTTGTAAGTTGGAGTTGTTTTCATTTTCATTCTTTAGTGACAGTGTAGCTAGGTATATTTCTCTAAGTTAGTAATTAATTTTCCTCAATACCCTGAAGGTGTTACTCTATTCTTTTCTTGCTTCTTTTGTGGTTGAGAGTCCTCCTTCTGGCTTATATATCATTTCTTTTTGGGTAACCTCTTTTCCCCTTTAGAACTGCTTTTAAGATTTCCTCTTCATCGTTGATATTCTGAATTACAATGTATCTAGGTGTAATTTTTATTTTTATTTATTTAGCATGGCCTTTGTTAGTCTTTATTTTGAGAGGGGGGAGAACTCTCTCTGTATCTAGTCGAGAGTTTTCCCCATATCTTGAGCTGTTATGTCAGTAGTGATCATTTTATTATACCCTTTTGTTCTTGATTCATATCTGCTTATTTATATGTTTTATTTATTTATTTAATTTGGTTATTCCTTTCCTTATCTCTTTGAGGAGTTTAAGCATGATTATTTAAAAGCATTTCTTAAAGGTGGGGGCGCCTGGGTGGCTCAGTTGGTTAAGCGACTGCCTTCGGCTCAGGTCATGATCCTGGAGTCCTGGGATCGAGTCCCACATCGGGCTCCCTGCTCAGCTGGGAGTCTGCTTCTCTCTCTGACCCTGCTCCCTCTCGTGCTCTCTCTCATTCTCTCTCTCGCAAAAAAAAAAAAAAAAAAAAAAAAAAATTTAAAAGCATTTCTTAAAGGGATCCACCATTTGAATTTTTTTTAAAGTTCTATTTATTTAAGTAATCTTTACACCCAACGTGGGATTCAAACCCACAAGCCCAAGTCACATGTTCCTCCGACTGAGCCAGCCAGGTGCCCTCCACCATTTGAATTTTGACAGTAGTGAATTATCTCCTGAACGTTGAGTTTGTTGCCTGTTGTGCTGAACAGACTCTAAGGTGCTCCACCCCCAGCCCCAAGATGCTTTCTGGCATTCGTGCTTTTACGTAACCCCCTCTCTCTGAGTGTAGCCCGTACCTGTGACTTGCTTCTGGTCAACGGAATATGGCAAAAGTGATGGAGTGTTGCTGCTATGATTATGTTACGTTATGTAAGATTCTGTCTTGCTAGCAGCCTTGCTGTGGAGATTCCGCCTGCTGGACTGATGAAACATGTGGTTGTCTTGGGAAAGGAATAGTAGGCAAGAACTGGGGCAAGGAATCATAGGAAGTCTGTAGGAACTGTGGATGGCCTCTAGAAACTGAAGGTGGCCTCCAGACAGCAGCCAGCAAGAAGCCAGGGCCCTTAGTCCTACAACTGCCGAGAAATGAATACTTCCAACAACCTGAGTGAATTCCGAAGTGGGTTCTTCCCCAGTCAAGCCTCCAGATGAGAACACAGCCTAACTGACACTTTGCAGCCATGTGAGACCCTAAACAGGGGAAATAGTTAAGCTCTGCCTAGACTTCTGACCCACCTATACTGTGTGTTGATGTTAAATGTGTGTTGTTTCATCCCACTCGATTTTTAACTATTTGTTAGAAAACTAGAGGACTGATTACACATGGCCCTATATTTGATCTATAGCTTATGAAGTTCTGTCATCAACGTGAGTAAGGCTCTTGGAACTTATGAACACTGATGGGGTTGTCCACCAAAATGTGATCAGTAGTTATGCATGGGTGGGAGAATATGGGTTATTTTTATTCTCTTCTATACATTTTAGTATTTACCAAGTTTTAAAATATGATATCTATATAAAATAGCCAAAACTGTTTAAATGTTTTATTAAAGATTAACAACATACTCATAGAAAATATCATACATCTTATGTTCAGTTCAATGATTTTTTACAAAGTGAACACATTTTCTGTAATCACAATCCAAGGCAAGAATTAGAATGTTAGTAGCATCCCAGAAGACTCCTCTCTTGTCCCCTCAGTCAGTAACTCCAAAAAGATAATTATTAGTCTGAGTTTTATTACCATTACTTTTTATAAGTGGTATTCAGTATATTCATTTTTGTCTGACTTCTCTCTCTCTCTTTAAAGTAGGCTCCATGCTCAACACGGGGCTTGAACTCAGGACCCTGAAACTAAGAGTTGTATGCTCTACTTACTGAACCAGCCACACGCCCTGTGTGTCTGACTTCTCTAATTCAACATTATGTTTGTGAAGTTTATAATGTTGCGTAACAATAATTTGATCATTCTTAACATTGGTTAGTATTCCATTGCATGAATATACCAAAATTTAGCTATATATTCTACTGTTGATGGAATTTGGGGACTTCCAGTAAAGCAAAAAAATAAATTTAGAGTATAACAATTGGAAATAAAGAACAAACTGTCACTATTCACAGACATGATGGTATAGATGGAAGATCCACACAAAATTAACAAATAAATGATTAGAATTAATAAGTGAATTTAGCAAAATCCCTGGCTAAAATGTCCACACTAATTACAGTAGCCTTATAGAAAATCTTGAAATCTAGTGTGAATTCTGAAACTTTGCTCTTCTTTTTCGAAATTGTTTTTGTTATTCTAGTTCTTTTGCCTTTTCATGTAAATTTAAGAATGAGCTTGTTGGTTTTTACCAAAAAGCCCATAAGGATTTTGTTTGGAATTGGACTGAATTTATACATCAATTTGGTGATAATGGACAGCTTAACAAAATTGAGTCCTCCAATCCATAAACATGGTATATCTCTTCATTTATTTAGGTGTTTTAAAATTTCTTTCATTAGTGTTTTTTAGTATTCAACATACAGATATACCCAAGTATTTTATTTTTTTCCAGGGCTATTTCTTTTTTTAAAAGATTTATTCATTTATTCATTTATTTATTTATTTGCGAGGGAGGGGGAGGCGCAGAGGGAGAGGGAGAGAGAATTTTTTTTTTTTTAAAGATTTTTATTTATTTATTTGAGAGAGAGAGAATGAGAGAGAGCACATGAGAGGGGTTAGGGTCAGAGGGAGAAGCAGACTCCCTGCCGAGCAGGGAGCCCGATGCGGGACTCGATCCAGGGACTCCAAGATCACGACCTGAGCCGAAGGCAGTCGCTTAACCAACTGAGCCACCCAGGCATCCGGGAGAGAGAATTTTAAGCAGACTCTGTGCTGAGCACGGAGCCTGACGTGGGGCTCGATCTCACAACCCTGAGATCATGACCTGAGCTGAAACCAAGAGTCAGATGCTCAACCAACTTCACCACCTAGGCACCCCTCCAATGCTATTAATTCCAATTTCTAATCATTCATTAGGAGTATATAAGAATACACTTTTATTTAATATACTGACTTATGTAATCTTGCTAAATTTATTAGTTCTATGGGATTTTTTACTTAGACAATTATGTGTTGTGTGAATAGAAGCAGATTTCTTTCTTTCCAAGCTCTATGTCTTGTTTTCTTGTCTTATTGCACTGGCTGTTGAATAAGAGTAGTGAGAGGAGACATTCTTGTTCCTGACCTTAAGGAGAAAACATTCAGTCTTTCCTAATTAAGTATGATGTGTGAATAACCCAACACCAAATCCTAAACCAAAGGTCTGGCTTCTGTGGCCTCAGTAAGCAGAACTCAGGTGGAAGTAAAGTGCCACTGATGTTTGAGGGAGTACAATCCACAGAAAGCTGGAGTGAGAGAAAAGGAAGGGAGAGAGACCCAGGAGGAAGGTACTTACTGTGCTGGCCACTTGGTATTAATCACAACTGATTGTTTGATCTTGTGGAACTGTTTGCAAATGCCTGCACATTGAGTGGACCCCATGGCATTTCAAGCACCAGCAGCCACAGGGAAGACCATGGGGTCAAGAGTTATAAATGCTAGCAGGTTGTGTCTGTATGGAGTTGATTTTTTAAAGTATTTTATTTATTTATTTATTTAGAGTGAGAGTGTGAGCAGGGGTGGTGGGGGTGGGGGAGGAGAGGCAGAGGAAGAGAGAGAATCTTAAGCAGGCTCCATGCCCAGCACAGAGGCCAACACAGGGCTCAATCTCACAACCCTGGGATCATGGCCTGAGCCGAAATCAAGAGTTTGACGCTTCATGGACTGAGCCACCCAGGTGCCCCATTTCTGAAAATGTTTTTATTCTACCCACACTATTGATTGATAGTTTATCTGGGTATAGAACTTCAAGTTTGAGATATGTTTTTCTCAGGATTTTCAAGGCATTAGCTCCATTTTGGTGTAATTTCAGTGGTGCTATAAGAAGTGTGATGGCATTCTGATTCTTGATGCTTTGTATCAAACCCAACTTCTCGCTCTCTGAGAGGTTGTATGATTTTTCTTTTCTTTTTTTTAAGATTTTATTTATTTATTTGACAGAGAGAGACACAGCGAGAGAGGGAACACACGCAGGGGGAGTGGGAGAGGAAGAAGCAGGCTTCCCGCTGAGTGGGGAGCCCGATGCGGGGCTCGAACCCAGGACCCTGGGATCATGACCTGAGCCGAAGGCAGACGCTCAACGACTGAGCCACCCAGGTGCCCCAAGGTTGTATGATTTTTCATTTGTTCTTAGTGAAATTTCACAATGACATGTCTCAGTGTGCAAATATTTTCACCCATTTTGCTGGATACTCAGTGGGCATTTTCAATCTGGAAACTCATGTCATTTAATTCAGAGAAATTTACTTCAATAACTTATTTGATGATTGCCATCCCCTTCTATTTCTTCTGTTCTTTCTGGGACTCCTCTTATTTGGATGTTAGATCTATCTCCCAGGCTGATTCTCTAATTTTCATGTCTTTTTCTCTCTTGCGCTTTGTCCTTTTCCTCTGCTTTCTGGGTTATTGCCTCATCTGCAAACTTTTCTTCCAATCCGTTCACTAGGCTTTTCATTTGTTCTACCCAAGAGACAATTTTTGTTCTCAGAACTTTCCTTTTTAATAACATACTGTACTTGTTTAATGTGTGCTATATGTCTTTATGTCTTATGTCTTTGATGATACTAGCAATTTTCTTTTTTTACATTTTTCTTCTCCTTATCATCATCATCTGTGTTCCCTCCAAAGCTGCTTTTTATCTATTTGTTGTTGTTTGGCTCTGGGTTAGGAGCTTCCTTCATGTATCTGGTGATCCTTGGCTTCTGCACACAGAGGCTGCTCAGAAACTCAGAGCTCAGATTTGACTGCCCACCAAAAACTCCACTGGAGAGTGATCTGGCTAGGCTCTTTCATTGGGAAACTTCTGATGTCCCTGTCTTTAGGTCTTTCCTCCTGGCCTTCTCAGATATGCGTAGAGTTATCTTTCAATCTCCTGCCTGGAGGGTCATACTAAGCCTGGTTGCCAGTTGGGAGTATCGATACTCAATGTGAAGACTTCCATTCATTCCCCCATTTTTGGTGAGATGCCCCTGGCCCCAGCTGGATCCACTTTTCTCCAGTACAGAGGCCCTTGGTTTTACCCACTCTGGGGAATAAATCATCTGTCTTCTGTTGGGATTGTTGGGGTATGGTAGAGGCAGTCACCTTGGGGGAACAGGCTCCTGGTTACTAACTGCTCTACAAACTGTCTTTCAAAAAATCCTCTGTGGTTCAGACTTCTCTTTCACCTCTGCTGCCAGAAGTACCTGGTACTCAAGGGGGTTCTGAGCCTTTGAGGGGTTCTAGACTTTCCTCACTGCTGGTTTAGGACTCAGTTTTTCACATCCATGAAGTTGGTTCCCACTCATCGACCTCTTTTCCAGTTTCAAAATTATCCCATTTTCTTTGCCATTGTAGCATTCCTTTTCTGCCATTTTAAAGGAGTTTCAGGAGGGAGCAGTGATAAGTGCCCGTGTTTGATCTGCTTTCTCTAACCAGAAACCCTGGCTCTTTTTTCATTATATTTAATTATTTTTGATATTTCCCAGAACTTCTTCATCATTTTAATCACAGCTGTTTTGTAGTCTTTCTCTCTTGGATCTATCCTGTGAGGTTGTGGCAGAGTTGGGGGGTGGGAGGGAAGGTGTCCAAACCTACTGTTGGTTTTATCATTGACTTTCTCTTATTACTGCTATTGTTTTGTAATTTTATCTTTGTGAGCTCATCTGCAGGGACCCTTGTCTGTGGGTTGAGCTTGGGTTGAGGTCAAGGCCCTCTGGTGAGTGTTCATATTTGTTTCTGCCTCGTGCACAGGGCATCTCCAGCCAGAGACCCCTGTCGGTGTTAAGTTCTTGCTTTCAGAGTCTCCAGAACACACTGGGAAGCAGGGTCGTGTAAATTTAAATCCCATCCCCCTTGAGGCTAAGTCTCTGCTTACAAATTCCCAGAGCAGCCTGTGTCCCACCCTAAACCCAGGCTGTGACAGAGGAGCTTCTTGGTGATCTGAGCAGAGAGTGGCTTTTTTGTTTTTTTGTTTGTTTGTTTGTTTTTAATCCTTGTCTACCTTTTTACTGAGAATATAACTCTGAAGAGTCTGGCTTGGAGGTGGGTCTCATTTACAGCTCCCTGCTTTGTGGAGCCCAAAGCCTTATTTCTTGTCCCCACAAGGGCTATAGAATCCAATCCCCAGGCTGCTGAGACCCACAGCCCTGCCCGCCTGGCTCGACACAGCAGCCAGTGTAGCCCTCCTGATTCCTGCTCTGGTTTTCAGCTACTTTTTTGTTTTTATCCCTGGGGAGTTCCCTTCCTTTCTTGCAAGCTCAGCCATGCATTTAGAAGGATGTTTGTTATATTTTAGCCACCATATCCAAGTCGTATTTTGTAGCAGGAGGGTTTTCGGCTGGGTAACTCACAATTCTACTAGAAACGGAGTCCCGTGTTTTTTGTTTGTTTCCAGCCTCTTTCGCATCTCTGACTACCCCACAGCAGAACATCAAGAGAGGCCCCCAGATGCCGGGTAAATGAAATGCAGTTGCCGTGTTTTCACCTCATTTGGTGATTTTGCCGAAGGCCCCAGCAAAACTGAGTCAGGGTTCCTGTGGCAGTCTCGCTGTTCAGAGCAGGAGTCTCAGAGAACATTCGAGACCTATCCTGGGCTGGACTCAACCTACTGTGGGTACCATCTGATGTCCAGCCAGGCTGCCTTGGCATCCTGCCCTCCAGCCACACATCCGTTCCCGAGCTCCCTGTCACCCTTCTTTGACCTTGCTGATCCCACCTCTCAACAGCTTTGCTGTGTCCGCTTGCTTGTTGACTGGCCTCCTGGACCAGACTTGCCCTCCCTGGGCCACCGGCCCTGTTGTTTTCTCTCTGTGTCTCCAGCATCCTCACAGTAACAGTACAAACATGCAAGGCATTTGGTAAATGTGTGTCTAACGTGTGAACGAGCCAGCTAGCGGTCCCCCACAACCAGCTCCAAATGCCAACTTTGGATTTCACAAAATTAAAGCAGCTGTTACAGCCCCATCACTAAACCCAACCCTAGTCACCCTCCTGCCTGGCAGACACCAGCCTTGCCCTGTAGGAGCGGAAGTATCCTCTGGCATTTTAATAGGGAGGTGACAGGTCATTTGGGATAAAACAGACTCTAATTAGCCCTCCCAAGAGCCACCCTGCTCTGTCTGGGGGAGGAGGGGAAGAGGGACTTGGTCACTGACTCCTCCTCCAACCCTCCCCTCCCCCTCTCCTGGGGGACTGGGGTTCCAGTGCTCCAAGTTTGAGAAGACAGATCTCTTTCCACAAGGAAAACTGGGTGTGTGTTTCCCCAAACCTGTGGGTCCTTTGGTAGATGGATGAAGTGGTTGCAGCCACTGGCCCACAGTGTTTACGAAGCACTTTCCCTCTGAGATCTCTCTCTCTGATGAAGACGCACTCTGAAGGGACTTGCCCAAAGTCACACAAGGTCGGGTCTGGGCTGCGCTATCCAGTAGAGTAGCCACTCGCCACCTATCTCCACTGAGTGAGTACTTAAAATGTGGCTAGTCTGGATTTAGATGTGCCTTAAGTGCCAGATTTCAACGACTTCGAAGTATGAAAAAAAAAATCCCAGTAATAATTGTAATACTTGTGACATGTCAAAATCATAATATTTTGGATATATTAGGTTAAATACAAGTATTATTAGGATGAATTCCACCAGTTTCTTTTTACTTTGTTTTAATGAAGCTGCCCGAAAATTTTAAATTACCTATGTGGTTTGCATTTGTGACTTAGTCCTATTTCTTTCTTTCCTTCTTTTTTTTTTTTTTAAGATTTTATTTATTTATTTCACAGAGAGAGACAGCGAGAGAGGGAACACAAGCATGGGGAGTGGGAGAGGGAGAAACAGGCTTCCCGCTGAGCAGGGAGCCCGACACGGGGCTCGATCCCAGGACCCTGAGACCATGATGGGAGCTGAAGACAGAGGCTTAACCAACTGAGCCACCCAGGCGCCCCTCTCCCACACATCTGAGCTGTGCTAATGGCTTCTGGAGGCCTTGGGAAAAGACCTAAGGCAGAAAAGCATCTGCTTGAGGTGGCATACTCGTCAGCACGAGTCAGGACTGTCCACCTCATTGCACCAAAGAAAATTCATAATTGCTACAACAATAGACAAGGATCAGCAGCTGAACGTAAGGGCAGTGCATAGAATGGGATACGGCTTATGGGCAGTTTCTGGAAAGCGAGCTGACACCTTGTTTGTTTGTTCATAATGCTACTCATGCGTTCATTCAGTTGTCAACCGATACTTCTTGAACACCACCTCTAGGTAAGGTGTGGGCTCCCCCCGAAAGGATGACAGAATGAAAAAGAGGGGTAGAGATGTCCTTATATCAACCATGTGGGACCTTTCCTAATTCACAAATTAGGTAAATCACTTGCAAACTTCAATCCCTTCATCTTCATTGGTAACAGGGTACTGATGCTGAACTGTTGGGTGATAGCAGCCAAAGCCTCAGAAGAGGGCTCAGCCTCTTCTTGGTTCAAGCAGGACTTAGAAATTAACTCCCCCACGGGGTGTGTGGATGGCTCAGTTGGTTAAGCATTCGACTCATGATTTCGGCTCAGGTCATGATCTCAAGGTCATGATATCAAGCCCCGTGTCAGGCTCCCAAGCTGAGTGGGGAGTCTGCTTGAGATTCTCTCTCTCTTTCTCCCTCTGCTCCAACCCCTGCTCACTCGCACTCTCTCTCTCTCTCAAATAAATAAATAAAATCTTTAAAAAAAAATGAAATTAACTCTCCCACCCATCCTGCCTTACTGCATTCGCCCAGCCTGCAGCCCCTGAATGCCTGCTAGGTACCAGGCTTGGCACCAGTCTGGGGGCATGGTGGTGAAAGAGACGGAGCCCCTGTGCTCAGGAGCTCACAGTCTGAAGGGAGCGAGGGTGCCACCCTTGTAGAGAATCCAGAGGTAGGTAGGCTCCAAGCCCTGAAGGGAGGAGGAGGGGCTGCATCCTGCTAGGTCTTGGAAAGCTTTCTGGAGGAAGTGCAACCAAACATTCACCCCAAGGCCTCTGGGCCCCAGATGTGAGCTTCTGGCACAGACCCGTCCTGGCTGAACCCCATAACTGGCTGCTTGGCAAAGGACACTGGCAAACCCAGGCTGACTCTGGTTCATTTGCATATCATTTGCATCAATCTGCATATGTGGTGGCACAGCCTGGTCTCTTATGCATTTAAATTGCAAGTTATTTGTCTCTCTTTGAAAGCTCTCATTTTTTTTTTCCCAAGGGGGGCTGGCTCCGTTTCCCCTACTTGCCCTTTAGAGACTGTTGAGTTTGCCCAGCACAATGGAAGGCTGTAGATTTGGGGTGGAATATATGCTTTTTATTCTGGCCTTCCGAGTACTTTGTCATTTTTAAGGGCCCCATGACAGCCTGGTGCAGAAAAGAGTGTTGGGCATGTGTACCCTGTGCTACATATGGGGAAGCTGAGGCAGAGAGAGTTTTTGTTTGTTTGGTTTGGTTTGGTTTGGTTGTTTGTTTTAAGTCAGGTGCCCAACCTTGCTTGGCCTGTTGGAGGTAAGTCCGTGACTAGGGATCTGATCCCGTGTTAAGAGGGAGCTCAGAGGTCATCTCTTAGTGGAAGGAAGTTCAGAGAGGGGCAGGGACTTGCCCAAGCCATACAACTGATCCAGAATGTGGCCTTGGCTCCCACAGCTCTGCCTGAAGACCATGGGCCCCTCTGCCAAGGCCCTTGTTTTAGCTGCTGTGTCAGGGGCCTGTGCTGCTTCAGAGGGCATCTCCCCCTTAAATACCAAGTATATTGATTTCTACCTACTTAGGTTACTGTTTAACCCTGGTGAGTGTCACCCAGCCCAGCACATCCCATTCAACCGAGGCCTGACTTAGCCCAGACATGAGCTAGCAGGAGTCCTCACTGGTGCCCTAAATTGGGGACTTTCTATGGTGCAAAAAGTGTGGTTCATTGCATCCCAGAGAGTGCAGGTCCCCCCACGCACCCTTGACATGACTGTGAAGACCAAACTTGTGGACATCAGCTTGTATTTTAAAATCTATCAACAGAATAGGGTGGGAACTTACTCAAGGCCAATATTGGGTCTAGCTGACTGTCAGGTCATTTGGGGATCTTTACTTATAAGAAGGGAATCATGTAATTCACTGTTAATAACAGCTCCCATTTACTGAGTACTTTATTGTGTGCTGGGCTTTCACTCAGATTATTTCCATTACTCAGTCTGCAAGATGGAGACTGTTATTCTTGGTATACAAGTGAGGCCACTGAAGCTCATGAGATAAAGGACTTTGTTCAACAAAATATCAGGGTCGAGGCTCAACATCACGGGTAGTTGGCTCCAGACCACAACAAAAGGGGGTGTGCTTTCCACTAAACCATATCACTTCCAATGTCAAGTCTAAAACTAGATCTAATATGA
Organism: Phoca vitulina; assembly: GCF_004348235.1. Taxonomy (NCBI): domain Eukaryota; kingdom Metazoa; phylum Chordata; class Mammalia; order Carnivora; family Phocidae; genus Phoca; species Phoca vitulina. The sequence goes on along the minus strand of NW_022589724.1, from coordinate 27,173,452 downwards.
GCATTAACTTCTAAGTCTTAGGCAGCATAACGTAGGGACTTAACAAAGCACAGACTTGCTGATAGTGGATGAGTATCTTATATCAGATTAACCTTCTGCTAGTAACAGTTATAAAATCTGGATAAATATATAAAACAGATTTGTTTGGAACTACTGGAGAGTGACCAAAAGCAGGCAGAAACTGGAGGAGATATGACCCTTGAAACAAGGAAACCATACTGATGAGAGACACATTTATCTGGCTTTTCCCCTGAAAGCATTCTCTAGTTTATGTAGTGCATAGGGGAATAGAACACAAGCAGAAATCAGAAGCCTTATTAGTTGAAGAGTGGGAAATTGGAGTTTGGAGCCTCTAGAGAGGCTGGAAATTGAGAGAGAAAAATCCCAGAAAAGAGAGCCACAGAGGGAGAAAACACCCCTAAATCCTTGGCTGACTCTGGCATGGGTCCTGACTCCAAGGAGAAAACATAGCTGGAAGACTGAAAATGCTGAGCAGAGATTTCTGTAGCAGCTTGGCATTGAGGAAACGGATTTTATAGTTCAAATTTCATCAAGTTAGAGTGGTTTCTTAAACACACCAGGCTTTTCAGTGAGATCCTGGGAGACAATGACTTAGAAGTAAACCTGTCCTAATGAAGTCTGACACCAAGCCTCCACAACACCAAGGTGAAAGGCCAAAAATTTAATAGAACAATATGCAAAATTCTTCAGAGGAAGATAACACAATCCAGAATCTCTACATTGTATCATACAATGTCCAGCATAAAATTAAAAATTACTAGATATGGGATGAGACCAGAAAATGTGACACATAGACAAAAAAATTTTTTAAGTCAGTAGATACAGATCAAAGACAACCCAGATGTTGGAATTAGTAAGCAAACTTAAAAAAATTTTTTTTTAATTTAAAGATTTATTTGTTTACCTAAGAGAGACAGAAAGAGCACACAAGCAGGAGGGGCAGGGAGAGGGAAAGAGGATCCCAAGCAGACTCTGTGCTGAGTGGAGCCTGACATGGGGCTTGATCCCACAACCCTGAGATCACAGCCAGAGCTGAAACCAAGAGAAGACAGACTCTTAACCAACTGCACCACCCAGGCGCCCCAGGAAGCAAACCTTTAAATCATTATGATACATTTGTTAAAGAGTTTATGGGAAAAGGCAATTATAATGGATGAAGACATGAGAAATTTTAGGAGTACATTAGTTTCCTAGGGCTGCCAGAACAAAGTACCCCAAACTGGGTGGCTTACGACAGAAATTTATTCTCTCACAGATCCAGAGGGTAGAAATCTGAAATCCAGGTGTTGATGGGGTTAGTTCCTTCTGAGGGCCCCGAGGAACAATGCCTGTCTCCTAGTTTCTGGTGATGGCTGGCAATCCTTGATGTTCCTTGGTTTGTATGTTCATCACTCCAATCTTGACCTCCCTCTTCACGTAGTATTTTCTCTGTCTCTCTCTTTTTCTTTTATTCTTTCTTTTAAAAAAGATTTTATTTATTTATTTGAGAGAGAGAGAGAGAGCATGAGCGGGGGGCAGAGGGGCAGAGGGGCAGAGGAAGAGGGAGAAGCATACTCCCGCTGAGCAGGGAACCCTACGTGGGGTTCAGTCACAGGACCCCAAGATCACAAACTGAGCTGAAGGCAGACACTTAACTGACTGAGCCACCCATGCGCCCCTCTCTCCTTTTCTTACAAGGACACTAGTCATATTGAATTGAGGACCCACCTTATTCCAGTGTGACCTCATCTTAACTAATTACATCTGTAATGACCCTATTTCCAAATAAAGTCATATTATGAGGTCCTGGGGGTTAGGATTTCAGCATGTCTTTTGGGGGGAGGGTGTATTTCAACCAATAACAAAGGAGATAAAAACTTAAAAAAAATAGAATCAGATCAAATTCTAAACTGTAAAATCAATATCTCAAAAGTAAAACATTCATTGGATAGGATTAAAAGCCACATAAACATCCACTGGATGGGATTAGACCCAATAAAAAAAGGACCAGTAAATTTATTTTTTTTTAAGATTTATTTATAAAAAAAGATTCATTTATCTATTTTGAGAAACAGAGAAAGAGAGTATGGGGCGGGGGGAAGAAGGAGAGGGAGAGAGAGAATCTTGAGCAGACTCCCTGCTGAGCATAGAGCCCAGTTCAGGGCTCAGTGTCACAACTGAACTGAAACCAAGAGTCAGACGCTTAACCAACTGAGCCACCCAGGTGCTCCAAGGGCCAGTAAATGTAAAGATAGGTCAATAGGGGTACCTGGGTGGCTCAGTCAGTTAAGTGGCTGCCTTCAGCTCAGATCATGATCTCAAGGGTCCTAGGATCAAGCCTTGAGTCCAGCTCCCTGCTCAGCTGGAGTCCCTCTCCCTCTGCCCCTCCCCCTGCTTGTGCATGCTCTCTCTCTCTCTCTCTTAAATAAATAAATAAAATCTTTAAAGACAGCTTGAGGGGCGCCTGGGTGGCTCAGATGGTTAAGCATCTGCCTTCGGCTCAGGTCATGATCTCAGGGTCCTGGGATCGAGCCCCACATCGGGCTCCTTGCTTGGCGGGGAGCCTGCTTCTCCCTCTCCCTCTACTGTTCTCCCTGCTTGTGCTCTCTCGCTCTCTCTGTCAGATAAATGAATAAAATCTTAAAAATAAATAAATAAATAAAGACAGCTCAATAGAAATTAACCACACTGAAGCACAAAGAGAAAAATTATAAACAAAAATGAACAGAGCCTCAATAACCTGTGGGATGGGACTGAGCAGTCTTAACACACATGTCATTGGAGTCCCAGGGGAAGAAAGAGAGATAATAGGACAGAAAAAAAGTAGGTGATGAAAAAATATTGTTCCATGTTTGAAAAAACAGTCAAGGAAGTTCAGTAAGCCCTGATCGTGATAACTACAAAGAAGACCGTACTTAGGCACATCATGGTCAGGCTGCTGAAAACTGACAATCAAGAGAGAATCTGGGAAGCAGCTGAAGAAAATAAAAAGAAAAGAAAAGAAACAAACCAAAAAACCAAAACAATTATGCACAGAGGAACAACGATGCAAGAGACAACAGACTTCTCATAAAACAATGTAAGTCAGAAGACAATGGAGCAACACCTTAAAAATGATGAAAGGGAAAAAAATCTGTTAATTTTTTTATAGGTTTTTTTTTTAAAGATTTTATTTATTTATTTCACAGAGAGAGACAGTGAGAGAGGGAACACAAGCAGGGGGAGGTGGGAGAAGGAGAAGCAGACTTCCCGCCAAGCAGGGAGCCCGATGTGGGGCTCAATCCCAGGACCCTGGGATCATGACCTGAACCGAAGGCAGACATTTAATGATTGAGCCACCCACGCACCCCAAAAAATCTGTTAATTTAGAATGCTATCAGTGAAATGTCTTTCCAAATGTAAAAAACTTTAAATTCTTGGATAAATAAAAGCAGAGAATTTGTTGCCAGGAGACCATATGATAAGAAATGCCAGGGCTGCCTGGGTGGTTCAGTTGGTTAAGTGTCAACTCTTGATCTCAGCTCAGGTCTTGGTCTCAGGGTAGTGAGTTCAAGTCCCATGTTGAAAAAAAAGAAATGCCAAAGGAAGGTTTTAGTTGTTTTTTTTTTTAAGTATTTTATTTATTTATTTATTTATTCATTTATTTTTTAGGGAGAGAGAAAGAGAGGGGGAGAGGCAGAGGGAGAGAGAGAGAGAGAGAATCTTAAGCAGGTTCTACGCCGAGCGTGGAGTCCCACACGGGCTCGATCCCACAACCCTGAGATCATGACTTGAGCTGAAACCAAGAGTTGGATGCCTAGCCAACTGAGCCACCCAGGTGCCCCAGTTTTAGGTTTAAGGGACATGACTTACCAGATAGAATTTCAGATTGACAGGGGGAAAAATAAATAGCACCGATAATGGTAAAGACGTGAGTGGATACAGAAGACAATTTTTCTTCTCTGAACTTCTTTAAAAATAATGGACTCCTTAAAGCAAAAATATCAGTGCATTCTGGGATTTATAACACATAAAAGTAAAATATATGACCACAATAATACAAAAGACAGGAGAGGCTAAAATAAAATTCTACTTTTGTAAAGTTCTTACAGAATATATGAAGTACTGTTTTATTACTGGAAGGCAAATGGTGATAATTTAAGAATACATATTGGAACCCCTCCTAGAGAAACCAAAGATATAAAGAGGGATAGCTAAAAAGTAAACCGAGAGACAGAATGGAATATTTATAAATACTCGATTAGCCCAACAGAAGGCAGTAAAAGGCACAAAGAAGAGAGGGAACAAATAGATAATAAACAGCAAGATGATAGACATAAACCTACCTCTACCAACAAGTACATTTAATGTAAAAGGACGAGACACTCCAACTGAAAGACAGATATTCTCAGACTTGATTTTAAAAATAGTCTTGCCTGGGCTAGGGGTCTGTATGTGGGAGAATTAAACGAAGTTGTGTGTCGACGCTCTGAGCTCAGAGCCGGGCCCACAGTGGGTGCTTCTTTTTTTTTTTTTTTTAAGATTTTATTTATTTATTTGACAGAGAGAGAGACAGTGAGAGAGGGAACACAAGCAGGGGGAGTGGGAGAGGGAGAAGCAGGCCTCCCGCCGAGCAGGGAGCCCAATGAGGGACTTGATCCCAGGACCCTGGGATCATGACCTGAGCCGAAGGCAAACACTTAACGACTGAGCCACCCAGGCGCCCCCAGTGGGTGCTTCTTAAGCAAAAACTCTGAACTCTGATTCAACAATCCCATTTTCCGGGAAGCCTGTCCGTGAGCTTCCCGTGGGGAGGCCCCGGTCGGCCATCCACACACATCCTGCCCCGAGGAGCATTAAACCACCCGGCCATTGGGGAGCACCAACTTCCTGCAGACAGACGCGGTCCTTCTCGAGGACCTTCTCGAGCTGCAGCGGGTTATTTGTCCACTTTTCAGGCGCAGGGAATGGCCCTCCCCCTTTACGCTCTCTAAAGCAGCAGGGGAGAGGAGGGGAAGGCACAAGCAAATGGCTCCTCACAGCCAGGGCTGGAGCCGAGCTCGCCTGAGGCTGGCCAGGGTCAGCAGCGTGTGCCGGGGTGGCATCCTCGTGCTTCCCTGGAAGCTGGGGCCAGGGGCTGCCTGCCAATGTCCAGCACCACAGGAAAGGCCTCTCCCCCGGAGGAGCTCTCAATCTCTGGCCTGTAAGGTCAGCCCCCTTATGACCCCTGGCTCCCACCGGTCAGCAGGCTTGGTGCAGAACAGCAAGACGGTGTCATGGGGCCGAAGGAAGACAAGGTGCCTTAGGCCCTGTCCACCTAGAGTGGGCTATAGGCCTGGGTTACTGCTTGCTAGTTGGTGGTCTGTGTGGACGAGGAAAGGGGGAGCAGGGGACCCCGGGCTGTATCTCTTAGGTCCTTCCCCACTGCCCCACATCTGACCTCTCAGTTGAATTCAGAGCCTTGAGGACCAAAGTGCTATTTCTAGCAACTTCCCCGATGTCCAGTCCATTGGTCTCCTCTTCCTCCCGAATCCCCGGTCACTACCCCACCTCCCCATGAGGGTCATCTCCATCTACCCTGATGCCCAACCCCAGGAACCAGTTGTACCTGTTTCTGTCATTTATATAAAAGACATCTTGGGGACACCTGGGTGGCTCAGTCGGTTGAGCGTCTGCCTTTGGCTCAGGTCATGATCCCGGGGTCCTGGGACGGAGTCCCGAGTTGGGGTCCTTGCTCAGGGGGGAACCTGCTTCTCCCTCGGCCTGCCACCACCCCTGCTTGTACACGCTCACTCTCTCTCTTTCCCTCACAAATAAATAAATAAATAAAATCTTAAAAAAAAAAAAAAGAGGGGTGCCTGGGTGGCTCAGTCGTTAAGCACCTGCCTTCGGCTCAGGTCATGATCCCAGGGTCCTGGGATCAAGTCCCTCATTGGGCTCCCTGCTCGGCGGGAGGCCTGCTTCTCCCTCTCCCACTCCCCCTGCTTGTGTTCCCTTTCTCGCTGTGTCTCTCTCTGTCAAATAAATAAATAAAATCTTTAAAAAAAAAAAAAGACATCTTTTGTACGTGACGTTTATGAGCTTCCTTTAGATCGTTGTATATAGCTATGGATCGTCCATCTTGGAAGCTGGCCGGGTATCCATCCTATGGATAGTCGACAACTCATTTATCTTACATTTTTTCTACAGCTGCAGGACAGTTAGGTTCATTCCATTCAGGGTTATTACCAATAGTGCCACTGAGAATATTCCAGGCTGCGTCCTTTGGTGGATGCACGGATGCACGTCTGTCGGGTCTCTGCCCAGGGGCGGAAGTGCTGGGTCAGAGGGCAGGCGTGCGCAGCTGGAGTAGACCCAATGAGCGCGCTTCCCACGGTGGTTTTACCAAGTCACATTCCCGCTGGCTGTGGGAGATTCCGGTTGCTCCACGTGCCCACCAACACTTAATACTGTCAGTCTTCACTTTAGCCGGGCTGGTATGGGAAGTGGTAGCCCACTGTGGTCCTGGGTTTCCCCTGATGTCATGAAGCTGAGCACATTTTCATGCCTTTCTTGGTCACTTGGATATTGTGAAGTACCTTCCTTCCAGTATTTCCTCCCCTGTTTTTCTCTGGAGTTGTCTGCCTAGTTCGTACTGATTTAAAAAGGCCATTCTGCTCTGTCCCACAAACTCAAAAGCCACCGTGCTTGGGCCATGTTCGTACTGTAGCTGGTGACAGGGTTTCAAACAAAAGACATAATATGTCACATAAAATTAATCTGATTTGAATTGATTTTGTATTTGATTGATCAATTTGTCTCGAGCTTATGGTTGTCTAAGAGCTCCAAGGAATTTATGCCTGTTTTACGTTGGTACACGTTTAAGTAACATCACGGTAGAAATCATTCAAGGCAACAACAAGGGCCCATGAGATCCCCTTCTCCTCTTGGTAAACGGGAGGAGATTTTCAAAACACAAATCCAATCTGGTCATTCCCCTGTGTGATGCATCTCAGAGGATCCCTTCTGTCTGAGGTGGAGGTGAGACTCCTCAGCCTGGCACTCTGGCCTCCCAGGCTCGCCTCACACTTGCACCTGCTCCCCTGGGGAAGCCATGGCCTCTTTCTGAACCATGATCTCTCACACCCCAGGGTCTGTCTGCACGGGCCCCCAGTTCCTGCTGCCCCCTGTTTGGGAGCAGCCACTACCTGGGGCCACCCCCTTGGCTTAGCGTTAATTCCTCGATCAGACCTCAGCTGAGTTGTCACTTCTCGGGGAAGCCCTCACAATGGGCCTAAAGCACACTGTCCCCACTGAGCACTGTCCTTCTTCGCATAATCTCAGCTGCAATTCTTGACTTATTCGTGGCATTCTAGACTGCAAGTTCCGTGAAGGCAAGGACAGTATTTTTTCCCCCCACCTTTTTTCTTCCAGTGTTTGGCACAGAAAAAACTCAGTGGATGTTTGTTGAATGACTTGATGACCTGAGCTGTACACGCTCTGGCTCTGACCCTCTGGCTCTGGCTCTGACCCTCTGGCTCTATTGATGCTGAAAGGCAGGGAGGGCCCAAGGTCACATGCAGGGAAGGGCCAGAGGCAGGCCTGGGGCCAAGCTTTTCTTGTCCAGTCACATGGAATGTGAAAGAACGTCCTCTTTGGCCAACATCATGGGCCCTGGTGCCCCTTAAGGATCATCTAGTCCAATTCCTTTGTGCTTTGAATGAGGAAGTTAAGTACCAAAGAGAGGGTAGGGATTGTCTAGAATTACTTGGTGAGGCAGAGCTTGGCTAGGTCTAGGACCCACTTGCCTGATACTCAACATGCTTTGCACAGCCCCTAACTCTCCCGGAGGCAGGAGACCGCGGGGGCGGGGGTGGGGGTGGGGGTGGAGGTCACTGTTCTCACAGTCCTGACCGAGAGCCTCTGAGCACGGCTGGGGTTCCCCGCTCCATGCAGACGGGAGACTGATGACAAAGGCCTTCCTTGTTCTCTTTCAGAGTCTATTCTAGAGTCTCATGGGGTAGTATTGAATTCCTGTCTATGGGACGGTGGAAGAGGGTAGGAACATTCTGGAATGAAGACTGGGGAGGCTCAGAGGCAGGAAGAACAATTCAGTGAGGAAAACTCCAGCTGCCAGGCAGGCAAATGCCCCCTGGTCCCTAGCCTGGCCCAGAGAACTGCACACAACCACTCCTTTAACCCTCTCGAGGCACAGGCTGATGACATTTTTTTTTCCCAAAAGATTTTATTTATTTATTTGAGAGAGAGCGAGAGAGATCTCAGAGGGAGAGGAAGAGGGAGAAGCAGACTTGCCGCTAAGCAGGGAGCCCGATGCGGGGCTCGATCCCAGGACCCTGGGATCATGACCTGAGCTGAAGGCAGACACTTGACCGACTGAGCCACCCAGGCGCCCCGGCAGGAGACATCTTTTAATCGAAATTTTAATTGAGCTAACTGTAGATTGAGATGCCGTTGTGAGAAATAATGCTGAGAGAGCCCAGGTACCCTGCCCCCAGTTTCCCCCAACAGAAAGGTCTAGCAAAACCAGGGACAATATCACAGCTAGGGCATGGGCATGACAACCCACCTCACTCCCTCGGGCTTCTATCCTCCTCTTGTGCACGTGCCCCAAGTTGTGTATAGTTATGTCCCGGGGTTGTGTGTCCTCCGTCCCCATCAGGACACAGGACATTTCCAGCACCACAAGGGTCTCTGCTGTTGTTCTTTTATAACCACACCCCATTTCATCCCCATCCAGCCGTCCCAAATCCCCGACAATGTCTCATCCGTCCTACGTTGCTAAAATGTGGTAATTTCAAAAATGTGATCTAAACAGAATCGCAGAGTATATAACCTTTGAGGACTGGCTTTTCCCCTAGGCATTTTGGAGCTGGCTCCCGTCCGCATGAGCTTCCAGCCCCAGGGGTAGGTTTTGTTATTCCCATTGTACAGCTGAGCAAACTGAGCCCTTGAAACTCCAGAACCAGTGCTCTTGATGGCCACAGAAGGGGAGGAGGGCATGGGGAGGTGGGCTGCAGGCTGGGGACGCAATGCCTACCCCCTGGACGACAGACCCCGCTGCCATCCAGCCTGTCCCCCCGGCCTGTCCTGCATGTGAGTGTCCTCCTCTGTCCCCACCCCAGGCCCTCCCCAGGGCTGCCTCTTCCCTCCATAGGGAGGCGGTGACTGGGGCTGCTGGATCGCAATCCAGTCTGCTGACTTGAGGCCCAGCTTGGCTCAAGCGGTCACCCCATCCTCTGAACCTCAGGTCCCCCCTCGATGAGCCGGGGGAGGGGCAGGATCGCACCCGGCAAACCCGCGAAGATGCAATGAGGCGACGTGTGAGGAGCAGTCAGCAAAGTGCCAGGCGCAGAGTGAGCCCCCAGCGCACGGCGCAGAGAGCCGCCCGCGGCCCCATTTGGCAATGAATTATGTATGGCCTTCTGGCAGCCCTGCTTGCTGGGGCTGGCGTTCTCCAAGCTTCTCCTGGGCCTCTCTCTCCAGTGAGGGGCACAGCCTCCCCCAGGTGGGCGGGTGGCGTTCTTTGTCTCTCTTGCAGCGACCCAGCCAGCGTCTGGTGCCCCGTTCCCCAAGATGCCCATTTCCCAGGCTGGAGGACCAAGGTCCGGGGTCAGATCAGGAACGTCATAATATAATAAAGACAGAAACAGCAGTAGCTTCAGTAACATCAGTAATGGTGATGGTACCAGCTCGGCTTTATTGAGGCTTTCTGATGATGTGCTGGGCACTTGAACAGACTGTTTGTTGTTCCCGAACCAAGACTGGGAGGGCCCACCTGCGCGGGCACTGTCCTAGGTGCTGGAGGGACAGAAAGGAGTCCTGCCCTCGAGAGGCCCAGACTCCACCGAGGGAGAGCAGGCAATGGATAAATGAGTTATTGATTAAGTTAGAGGTCAGGTGGTAGGTGCTGAGAAGGAAGAGGAAGGAGAGCGAGAGGGGGCGGGAGGAGGCGGGCATGGCCAGGGCGAGCCTCGCTGAGGAGGTGGGTGACGTTTGAGCAGAGCCCGCGTGGAAGTGAGAAAGCCATCCTGGAGAGGAATGTTCCGGAAAGGAGCAGCAAGTGCAAAGGGCGGGGGCAGGACATGCACCTGTGTCTGCGGCCCGGCAGGCATCAAATTCTCGGGACCACCCCGGGAGCTGGGCACCACGGCCCCAGTGGCAAGTGGAGGAACTGGGATTTGGCGAGTCATCATCATCTTTGTCCGTGTGCTCTGCTGCACACATATTAACTTGTTTGATTGCAGGGGCTGCCCCACACCTCCTTGGGGGGTGTTAGGAAATAGGCGGTATACGTGTCAGATCATCTTTCTACAACTGGAAAAATTCCGAGTTCTCGAACCTTCTGCCCAGGGATTTGGGGTCAGGGATGACAGGCCTGTGTGACCCAGGTCTTCACCATCAGGGCTACGGTAGCATCCCCATCTGTCTTACGTCACCTGCCTGATCCTGTTTTCCTCCTGCGCCAGCCCGTGGACGCCGAGCATCAGATCAACAGCACACAGCACTGCGCCCTCTGCAGACAGGGCGTGCTGTGTGCGCTTGCCCCCAGCTCCCTATTAGGCCCACGCTGCGCATTCGGAGTCAACTCCGGAGAAGCCACGAGCCAGGCCTGTGGCCGCATCGCTCTGAGGCAGACCCAGAGGTGGCAGGCGCCAAGCTCATCAATGGATCTGCCAGCGTCAGCGCCCGGCGGCCACGAGGGGTGTTCAGGCGTGGACTTGCGCGGTCTGACATTTCCATCGATGGCCTGGATGAGGAATGAATGGCCAGCATCCTCCTTCTATCTCCAGCTGGGGGGTGGTGGTGGTGCAGAATCAAAAATGACTCTGCAGAAGGGAGGCGTGGCTGAAGATGAGGACAGATCTGCTGGGGAAGGAAAAGGAAAACCCACTCAGCAGTGGCCTCCTCCCAGCCTCTCTGCCTCCAGGTTTGCCCTTCTGAGCCATCCTGTGAAGATTCCAGATTAATCTTCCCAATTAATCCGCTTCCTGAGCCACCAAACCTTCGCTGCTCCCTATCCCTTGCCTCTTTCTGAAGGCCATTCAGTACACGGCCCCGCTGCCCCAGGAGCCCACCTGGCCACCCTCGCCTCCGGGTCCTTGCCCACGCTGCTTCCTGTGTCTGGAACGGCATTGAAGACACACTCGTAGACCAGTCCCTGACATCAGAGGAGGCCATCTTTGTATAATGGGTCGGGCCTCTCCAATCCACCCAGGCTGCCCGCTGCAACATCCCCCTGATTATCACAGCCCTGCCTGCCTTGGGTAAGTGCCAGCTCCCAGCTGGCCTGGCGGTCAAGGCCCCTCCTATCATCTGGGCTCCAGCCTCGTGGCTCCCCCCCACCTCCCTCCCTGGCCCCCCACTCCTGTTCAGGCTGACAAAGCCGCTCAGGGTTCCTGGGTCCTCTGAGATTACCCTGTGTTTCTCTCACTCTGGGACCTTCTTATGTGTGATTCCCTCTGCCAGGAACGCCTCTCCCTCCCTTCTAGGTCTAACTCTTACTCATCCTCCAGGGTAATATTGATTCTACCTCCTCCAGGAAGCCTTCTTGGATTTAGGGCCCCTCCCCTCGGCTCCCAGAGGCCCTGTGGCCCCTCAAGCATCATCATCATTCCCACTCCGGATGGAAACTGGCTGACTTGCCAGCCTCCTCTAGGCCAGGTCCACTAGACCTCCTCCAGGTCTGGTGATGACAGAGCCCCCACCTTGGCCTCTGTCTGCCCCAGCCTGGCCAGGGCTGGGTGCCCTGGAGGTGCTCAAGAAAGCCCAGAGGGAAGAAGTGGGAAATGGCACAGAAGCTTCTACTTCGTGTCAAGTTTTTTACGTGTAGCGCGACAGCCGTGGAGAGGTTCTGGATTACCAGGCCTCACTGAGAGAGCTAGGTCACCATCTGGCCACACCCAGCAGCCCTCGGCCATGCTCTTTTAGTCTGTATAATGGACATAATCCTGGGTCCTAGGTAACAGTCTCACGAGGCTAAAGGAAATAATACCTGTAAAGTGCTGATCACAGCCCCAGGTATTCAGTAAACGTTTAATATTTGTACCATTGGTAATTATTGGGGCTGGAGCCAGCTTCTGGGGCTTCAAATCGGGGCTCCTCCACTTGCTGGCTCTGCGACCGTGGGCAAGTTACTTAGCCTCTCTGGGTCTCAGTTTCCTCATCTGTAAAATGGGACAAATCATAGGCTCATTCCCTTTCTCTCTCTCGTAGTGAGATTAAATAAATGTTGGGAGATTGAGTAAATGAACGTTTGTACAGAGTTTGCACAGTGGTTGGAACAGGGAAAGAGCTGAGCAAACGCTGGATATTATTACACCCCAAGGGCCTCAATTCTGACACCTGTGAGGAAACTCTAGCTCTTGGGGAAATCTTCCTGAGTTGCTGATCTGACCTGGGGCGGGGACAGACCTTAGAACTTGTGAAATGTGACTTCCCACTCTCTACACCTCCTGAAACCACTCCATCCATGTCTGGTGGTCAGAGGTGCCAAGAAGTATTTCCTTGTACCTATCCTAAATCCCTCCTATGCTGATTCCTCTGGGTTCCCAGCCAGGCCCAGATGGAGAGATGAGGATAGGAGCGGGACGGATCCCAGAGCTGCCCAGCTCAGCCCCAAGTCCAGCAAGGTGAGCGGCCTCCTGCTCCTGGGGGCCTACAGCCTCCTCCAAGGTTGCCCAGCCAGAGCCAAATGGGAAACACCTTTGTCCCGTGGATTTCAGGCTTTGAGGAAGGTGGGGGATGAGTGTGTGCCCGCCCAAGGGTGGGATGGCGAGAGGGAGCCCTGAAGGTCTGAACAGGAGGGAGGCAGGACTCCGGGGGTGGGGGTTGGCAGCCAGAGAGGGGAAGGGGTGTGGGAGACAGAGGGCGTGGAGCTGGGCCGCAGGGCCGCAGGGCTGGGAAAGGGAGTCTCGGGGAGGCCGGGGAGGCGCGGGAGAGGGAGGCCTCATACCAGACTGTCTAGACACAGCAATTATTGTGAGCTCAGAACACCCAGGCTCTGCCGGCTCAGCTGAAAGGGAGCTTAACAAAGAGCCAGGAGAGGAAGAAAGCGGGGAGAAAAGCGCCCGCGGAGCCGGCTCCTCGCCTGTCGGGCTCTTTCTCTGCCCGGCTACCCTCCTTTGTGCTCCACCGCCGAGAAAGCCCAGCTCAGAGATGCCCGATGGGGATGCGGCTCCTCCTGGGCCCAGAGGGCCAGCCCTGGGTCACCGTGTGGGTTTGGGGGAGGGAGAGGCGGGTGTCCTGGAGGGGGGACGCATTTTGCACTTGTTTATTTGGAGGGCAGTAGCAATGGAAACGGAATTCCCAGAGGAGAAAGCAGACGGGGAATGCAAACCCACGTCCCCCCACCCTCCTGCTGTGCAGCGCTGGACCCAGTCCACACTTCTCTGAGCCTTGGTGTTCTCATCTGCAAAAGAGGAGTCATACCACCGCTTAGCCCGTGCTGAGAGGCTGGCGAGTCTAACTCTTGCATTTTGGAGGGCTGCAGCCCATGCCCCTCATTACACTGATGCAGAAACTTCAGGGCCACAAGTGACCCGGGACAGGCTACTTCTTTGCTAAGACCCTGATCTCCGTCCCTTCTCTGCCATTGCCATTATTATCCCCATTTTGCAGATGAGAAAACTGAGGCACAGAGGCCAGAGCCACTTGCCAGAGCTCACAGCCAGTCAGCAACGGGTTTGGATTCAGGTCTGTCCCTTCATCTTAATTGTGACTTTATGATGTACCCCCAACCTGGGGGAGGAGGGCTAATGGTGGGTGGCAGGACTGACGGGAAGGCCACAGGCCACTGACCTAGGGTGTGCAGGGAGGGTCAGAGCTGCAGGTGGCCAAGCTCTGCCCCCAGCTGCTGCCTGGAATCAGGCTTTGGCTAAGCCACTCGCCCCGCAGGCTGAGCAGACTTGCCCTCCCATCCTGGGAGAGGACAGACAGGGACCCGAGTGGGAAGTGGGTGCGGGTGATTCTGTGATGCCACAGCGAGGCCTCCTTGACACCCTACATCATTGCCCTCCAGCCAATAGCCCAGGAACCCCCTTCCTGCTCCTGGGGGAGGACCTCAGAGGCTGGTCCTGGGTTCTAGAGTAACAAGGGGTGGAGGGGGCGGTGCTGGATTTCCAGCGGTGGGAGTGGGGGGGAGCAGCGTCCTCATCCATCATCCCCTGGTCCTGGAGGGGTTCGATGTGTCCCTTGGGTCTTGCCTCAAGTGGAGGGCAGGCCACTCTGTGCAAGGGACACACACTCACACACTCAGGTCTGGAGGCAGCCCCAGAACTGGACCCTTCCTCGCAAGCTTCAGTCATACACACCCCGTCCTCCAGCCTCAGGGTGCAGGCAACCCAGTGAGCTTTGCAGATCTGGACTTTTCCCTCTGCTCTCTGGAACTCTCCCCAAATATCGGGCTGCCTCCGGGACAAGGGCCACAGTCTTGGGCCAAACTGATCCTCTCTGAGGCTCTCAGGTCTGTTGCCCCAGGATCCCATCCATACCCCCTCCACCAGTCACTCTTCACCTAGTTAGCCACTCCTGGTCCTCAGGGAGTCCTCCTATGCCCCCCGCAGAGATCAGGCCCCCTGGGACCAGCCCTCCTGGCCCCTTGCGTGGTCCCCTCCCAGCCCACTGCCCTCTTATTATTTAACGCATTATTCTTAATGGCTTGTGCAGCTTTTGCTACTCCCGCAGGACTGTGAGCCTTCTGTGGGCCCGACTGACTCTGTCGCCTTTGTCATCGTGTCCCAGCACCCTCCCTGAGGCCCCTCCCTGGGCTCGGTTTTCAGCCTGGCTCCACCCCAAGGCTGGAGAAAAGGAGCCCCTAGGTGCCTTCTGCCCTCTCCTCCAGAAACCTCTACTTCTGGGGACCACGGGGTTTTCAGGGCAGCCCTCCTGCCCCCTCTCCCTGTGGTCACCGCAGGGGTGAGGACAGGTCCCTGTGCTGCCTGTCGGCTGGATGGCACCCTAGGGCAGGGCTGCGGCTTGGCCTCGGCCCCCCCACTCTCCCAGCCTGGTGCCTTGCACAGCCCTGGGTTGGTGACACCCCACAGGGTACTGCTCTCAGCTCAACCACGGGAAGGCCAGGATGGGCAGCCCGGGGTGGGTCCAGCAGGAGAGCCCCACAGAGCCCCGGGGGGGAGGGGAGAACAGCTGGAGGGGTGCAGGGAGGGCCCGAGGAGGTTGGCAGTGTCCCCTCCACATCCACTCCCCTCCCAGAGACCCCTGCCAGCTGGCCTCCCCCACTGGACTGGCCCTGCCTCTCCTTCCACTCCCCTCCATTACCCCCTGTCAGCCCCTCTCCTGCCAGCCCCTCTCCGCCCCTCCCCTCCACTGCCCCGTGCAAGGCTCTCATCCTCTCCCCTTCCCCTCTCCCCCTTCCCCATCCTCTCCTCTCCTCTCCTCTCCTCTCCTCTGCAATCCTCTCTTTTTTTCTGAGTCCTTCTCCCTCGCCTCCTTCCTTTCTTCTTCCTGGGTTAAAAATAATCCACTTTCTGGGAAGCAGCAGCTCCTGCTGAGCCGCCCCCCCCCCCCACTTGGGAGCCCCTGAGAATAGCTTTCTGCGGTTCTCATCTCCAGCCCCTCCCCCCCACCCCCTCCCCGCGAGCTGACTAATAAGCCCGGCCGCCGCGGCAGTGCCAGCTCCAGAAAGGCTTTAACCGCTTCGTGCCCGGCGGGCGGCCGGGAAGGAGCCCGGGTCGCGGGCAGCCCTGGAGGTGGGCGGGGCAGCGTCCAAGCCCCAAGCTCTGAGCAGCACGTAGCAGGCGCTCAATTAATATGGAACTTTGACCTCTGACTACGAAACCGCCAAGTCCCGCTGCTTAGGCCGCTAACTTGGGGCTTGGTGGCAGCGAAGGGACATGGGGGAAGGGGGGGCGGGGGGGGGTGTCAAGCGCAGATACCCAAGGGAGAGGGAGGAGCTGACGGGTTGGGCCCACGTGGAGGGTGTGACTGGGCCGGCGAGGCTCCCTCCGCTTGGCCCCGGGGACTCCTTGCGCCACCCGCTAACGCCCGGGCCAAGGGCGGGGAGGGGCTGAAAACTGTCCTGGGATCCAAGGACGTCCCCCTCTGGTCTAGCCTTTGGCGATCACCGGCTCCCATCTTGCAAAATGGGAAACTGAGGCTCGGAGGAAGCAAGACGTCTCCGGGTTCCTGCCGAAGACTTTAAGGGACCTAGGGTCCCCCGCCCCCCGAGACCCTCAGCTCCAGCAGGGGGGTTAACGCGGGTGTAAGGCTGGGGAGGGGACATCAGGGTCAAAGGTGAAGGGTAGGTGGGGAGAGAAGGAACGTGAGCGAGGCGAGGTCCCCGCCGGCCCCGCCCACTCCTCCCGGTCCCGGCATTACCTCATCGCGGCGCTCGCCCATTGGCTGATTCCCCCGGAGGCCGGCCCAATGCGGCGGAGCCCGTTAACCCCTCCCGCCCCGCGGGCTAGGCCCTGGCCCTGCCACTGGTCTCCGCGGCCCCCACGCGGCCTTCCGGCGCCCAAGGGCCACGGAGACCGGGGCAAAGTAACGGGGAGGGGGCAGGTTCGGGCCGGGGGGCTCAGTGATTAGAGCGCAGGTCGGACAGCCTGGCCCGGGCCCCTGTCCCGCTATAGGCTGTGTGACCTTGGGCAACCGGCCTCACCTCGCTGAACCTCCTCTGCTTGTTTTCTCAGCGGTATAAAGAAGTGAATGATGTAACTCCTGCCCTTCCTAATTCCTTCCCCGAGTACTTGCCAAATGCTGGGCACACGTGGGCTCTGCGTTCCATATTGCCTCCTCCCTGCAAGAGGTACAGTTATGATTATGGGTTTTCAGAAGTGGAAACCAGCTCAGAGCTGCGAAGCCGCTTCCCAAGGTCACACAGCAAGAAAGTCACAGAGCTGGGATTTGACCTCAAGTCTGTGTGTGTTCTGAGCTAGACTCCTACCCTCTGCAAGATACTGCTTCTGCTGGGAGGTGCTGCTTCTAGGAGCTCCTGGTCCTGCAGGAGGGTGGGTGGGGACTCACGTCCTAGCCAGTCAGACCACCACATGCATCTGTGACCAAAAACACAGCCCCAAACTGGAAAGCCAGGGCCTCCAGGGAGGGAAGGCTTACTGGAGGAGGAAGGGCTGGAGGTGAACTTTGAAACGGCGAGGCAGACAAACACAGAGGAGTGGATGGAGCACAGTGGGGTCGGGATACTGGGAAGGAAGCTTGGAGGATCCCCAGGAGTCAACCTGCTGGTCAAGGTCAGCCACTGGATGCCTGTGCAGGGGGGACCAGGGAGGCTGCTCCTCTCTGGGCAGTACTGGGGGGCAGGAGTACAAGCAGAGGCCCACATACCTCAGGTCTAAGTATTTACAAGTTATAAATCAAGCTAATAAACTGCTAAATAAAATATGTTCCGTCTTCCTTCCTTGACAAATACACCTTCCTAAGGACAAATACAGCTGGAAGGCTGGGTTTGTACTTAGAAGTCTCAGACTCCTGGGGTCCATGCTAGAAGTAACAGCATGGGGAGGGACAGCCCTGGCCAGCAGCTGCCCACTGGGCCTGCCTTTTCTTTCATACCCCCCAGCTCTTGTCCTTTTCTGTGAGGCATGGACACTCCAGCCTGTGTGCATAAATTCTGTCCACACCCCCTGCAGACAGCCACCTCTTGGCCACCCCTAGAGCTCCAGGGTGTCCAAATGGCCAGCTCAGACTATCCTTTGGGAGGATGGACCCAGGAAGTGGGCTGGGGGCCATCAAGCAGGGAATTTCAGGATCCCAGGTGCCCAGATCATGGATCTTGGTCCCAAGGATTCCTTGCCCCATGAGGAAGGGCATATTGAGAGAAGGGCCTGAGATGCCACTCCCTAAAGCCTGGAACTCAAGTCACCAAGGTCCCTGGGTGCTGTTACAGCTGGAGTGGCCCAAGCTGGATGCAAAGTCATTCCTCCTCCTTGAACTGAACTCCTGACCACCACTTCCAGCCATGCACCTGGACCCTGGCCAGATCCCAAGTCCGTCCTGGATCCCTCTTCCCCAACCACTAGCTCAATACTTACCCAGACCCAAGGAGCTTCCCACCTAAAGGAGTCAGCTCCCTTCATCCTGTGCCCACGGCCCCCTCACCCCTGTCCGGGTTGGGCTCCCGCTCTCTCTCTGCCCCCCCCCCCCCATCCAATGTGCTCTCTAGGTCAAGCCAGTGGATCCTTCCAAAATGCAAGCCTGACCACTTCCTTCCCTTCTAACCATCCCTGGCTCTCCAGTCTCTCTGTGTCGTTCCCAGGCGCCGGATGTCCGACCCCCTCTGCCACCTCTCCCCTCTCTTCACCCTTGGTCCCGAGCTCCAGCCATGTGGACCTTCTCTCTAGTTTGGGCAGCTTTCTGCCTTTTCTGCCCCAGATCTTCATGCATGTTATTCCTTCTGCCCAGGACTGTGCTTTCTGCCCCTCGTCTTGCCAGCCTCAGGTCTCAGGTGTTTCCTAGCTGGACTATGAGCACCAGGAGGGCAGGCTCGGTCTTCGGTGTTGACAGAGTAGGTGACACTGAAAGTTGCCTGGGCAGATAGGTCTGTACTGGACTAGAAACCGGAGACTGACAAGGACAGATGACAGTTCACGTCGATTGCATGCTTACTGAGTACCAGCCCCCGTTTTTAAGCATAGTATGTGTGTTCATTCATTTATTTCTCACAACTGCCTGTGAAATAGGACCTATTATTCTCTTCATTCTATAGAATGAGGACACTGAGGCACAGAGGGTTCAGGGACTCAGGCTGATAGCTGGCAAGCACGACCCAGATTTGAACCTGGGAAATTGAGTTCCAAACCCAGCCCCCATCTAGTTCCCAAATCTAGCTCCCACCTAGCCCCAGGTGGGTCAGTACCTTGCTGTGGGTCCCCGGGCCAGTGTCTCCCCCTCTCTGAGCTGAAGCTTTTCTATATGCGCAACATACAGAAAAGTTGCCAAAGTGGTGATCCTTGAGGTCCCTTCTGGTTGCGACATCCTAGGGTCTCAGGACCCTTCCCGGGAAGGTTCCCCTGATCTGCCCTTTGGGGAGCATCAGTTCTCAGCGCCCCCACCCAGGTCTCACGCCAAGGCTCTCTAAGGAGGTCCTGGGGGTGATGCCCAGGAGTTGGGTGGATGAACAGCTGGGTGTGAATTAGGCAAGGTGGGTGCTGGGACAAACCTGTTTCTTTGCTGACAAGACAAAAGCAGGGGGCAGCTGGGTAGGTAAGAGGTCAGGCTTCAGGCTCAGAAGAGGGTAAATTCTGGCTCTTCCACACGACAACCCCATGGCCTGAGGCATGGGCCTTCCCCCCTCCCAGCCTCAGTTTCCTTATCTTTTGCGCCTCATCTGAGTTGCAGAAGCCTCAAGGGGCTGTTGGAATACCTCACAGTGTCTGGCCCACAGCAGTGGGGGTGGCCAGTACTGGGAGGCTGTGGCCAATTTTCCTTTTTTTTTAAAAAAGATTTTGCTTATTTATTTGAGAGAGAGGGGGAGAGCGAGAGATAGAACTGCAAGCAGGGGGAAGAGCAGACAGAGAGGGAGAAGCAGACTCCCGGCTGAGCACAGAGCCCCACGTGGGGCTCCATCCCACGTACCCTGAGATCATGACCTGAGCTGAAATCAAGAGTCGGATGTTCAACGCACTGAGCCAGTCAGGCGCCCCTCAGTTTTCCTTTTTTAATCAGGGCATCCTAGCAGGTCAGAGTTGGGGCCCATGGCTCCCTCCAGCAAACTGCCCTTGTGTTTCTAGAACTCATCTGCATTTGAAATGTTCAGCCCCAGAGAGGCAGGAGCCCCTGAGTATGCCGCTGAGTAACCAAATTGTCCCTGGCAGTCTTGTCATCCCGGCCAGCTGGCGCTGGGCCTCCATCTTGCAGGGACTGCTCATACCCCCCAGGGCTGGGCTGTCAGGTACTGGGGCTCATGCAGAGACTAGAGGCCTATGGGGCCTGAGCAGGGCAACCAGGGGCCAAGGGCGCTTGGAGCAGAGAGTCAAGCCTGGTTCCCCAAGCCAAGAGCTCTGCACACATCATCTCGAGGAGTCTTTACAACAGTCCTGCAGGATATGCACCCATTTTATAGGGGACGTCATGCCATGGAGGCTCAGAGAGGGACAGTGACTTGCCCCAAATCACACGGCCAGAAGGAGGAGTCTGGACCTTGCTCATAATTACTCTGCCCCCTGCTTCAGACAAAGGTGTTCCAACCACGTGCATAGACAGGATGAGTGAGCTAAGAAACATTCTGGAAGAAACCCTGGGACACACATGAGCCAAGGTACAGAAATGTTTGTAAATGAGCATGGGTGCCCCCTTCTTTCCCATCCTAGCACCTACCCCACCCCTGCTATTGCTGATGTCCTGCTGCCTTTTTTTTTTTTTTTTTTTTACTGGCTTCTTGTGGCCCTCTGACTCTGCTAGCCTCTAAGGCCGAGAGAATTGACTGTTTCGTCCCTCACCGTACACCCAGCACATCATTCCAGGCCGGCACATGGAAGGTTCCGGTGAGCACCTGTGAATGAAGGCATTCGAGCAGCACAGGGCTGCTCCACCCGGCCCTTCTGCGTGCCTGCCCAGTCCCCTCCCCACCCTGGCCTCTGGGTCTCCATCTCTGCATGTGGGGCGGCCCAGTGAGCTGCTGGGGTCCTGCTGGGCCGAGCGAGGGCTCCCAGGACCCAAGGGGCAGCGAGGATGAAGTGGGCATGTGTGGGTGTCCGGCAAATCATCTTTGTCCATCTCCCATAAATGCGTCTGCCTTTACAAAAGCAGGTAACTCTGCTCCTTCCCTAAGTTACTCATCTACCCTCCCTGTTCTCCTGATTCTGGTCACCCACCAGGAGAGGCTCGCCCTCCTACCCTACAAGTTTCTCCCAACCCAGTAGGGCCAGGCGCCGGGGTGGTGCTGGATGGAGGAAGAGATTTGAGGCTCCAGCCCAGTCCCCATCCCCCCCCCCAGGGGAGACCAGCTGTCCTCCTGAAAGTCTCAGCCTGGAGAGGGACTGCTGTCCCCCAGGGGCAGTGCTTGGAACTGACGACACCCGTTATCTGTCAGGAACACCAGCCAAATACCCCACCTCCAGGGCTCAGCACCAAGTGCCTCAGGGACCCAGTCTGCAGGAAGGGCATGACCAGGACACTCACCTGAGGAAGGGGTTCACCTAGGGGATAAGCTGCACCCACCAAAGTTCCCTTCAGCCACAGATTCGGCCCAGCAGGGACCCGATGGCTGTGCTAATGACAGTCACCATGACATTTCTGAGTTTCGGCAGGTGCTTTGAGTGTTACCCCATTTTACAAATGAGAAAGTTGAGGCCCCAGACAGAAGGGACTTTAAGGCTCTGGCCCAGTTCAAGTCACCACATATTCCAGAGGCCCTGGGCTGGGGTTGGTGGGGGTGCGGGTGTGGGGCCAAGCTGCTGTCTGGGTGGGAGGGGAGCTGACCAAAGCCCAGGTGAGTGTGACCTGTGGGTTAGGAGGGCCGGGCCAGGAGCAGCTCTACAGGGAGTAAGGAGAGCCCCCGGCAGACACGGGGTACGTACCCATTTGAGGGGGCCTCGATGGAGGTGGGACTGTGACCATGGGAGGAGGTCAGGGGTCCGGCCACTAATGGCAGGAGATTTGATGCAAGGCTCTCTGCCGGAAGGGAAGAGAAGGAAAAGGGTGAGTCTTGGCCTTCACTGGGGGCATAAATACCATGATGGGGGTCGGGGGTCAAACTTAGAGGCTGCAGGAGCCCAGAGGAGGGGCACCCATACAGCCTCGATGTGTGTTGTATGGTCTGTGTGTGAATATCGTGTGTGTGTGTGCGTGTGTGTGTGTGTGTGTGTTGTGGGGCGGTGGTAACTGGGACACTCCCCGGGAGGCGGGCTGAGGAGAGCTGGAGGCAGAGATGTTCTCTCAGGAAATGGGAGAGGAGGGTGAGTTCCAGGCAGAGGGGAGGGAACAGCATAGGCAAAGGCCTCAGACAAGAAGGGGCGGCCTGGAGCAGCAGAGGAGAAGCTTCAGTGAGGCTGGGGGGCAGGTAGGGAGAGGCAAGGGTGTGCGGGCAGCAGGGCAGGCCTTTCTCAGCACCGGGGGCAGGTGCCGGGTGGGGGTGGGAGTGTGGTTGGGGGTTACAGACCTGAGCCTAATCCCCACTCAGCCCCTGAGAGCAGCAGCCAAAAGGTTCTTCGTTCCCATCTATAAATTGGGCCCCAAGATCATGTGCCAAAGGCCCTAGAAAGAACCTAAGAACTGCAGATGTTTGGGGCTTCCTCTGCACAACTCTGGTGAAGGACTGGCTGGGCACTTGCTAACAAGGTGGTGGGCTCTGGGCCCTGGCACAGGGCTCAGTTTTCAGCACCACTGGCCTGAGGGCACAGAAGCGGGAACAAGGAAAGGGGGGGTCATCTAGAGCCGGGATTTGAACCTAGGTGACCTGACTCCAAAATGGCCTCCTCACCTGCCTTCAAGAAACGACCAGAATCTTAATCATGCCTTAAGCGCTGCCCCATAGTGTTCACATAGCAATGAGGTCTTCCTTAGCTCATCTTTATCTTCAGAGATTCCACAGGGTTAGTATGCTAGATGCTCATGCCTGCTTCAGAGATGAGAAAGCTGGCCAGAGTCCTATGGCCTTGGCCCAGACTCAAGCTCCTCCAGTCCTGCCTAGGAACTCCCCCACCTCTGGTAGGATGGTGGGGGGGAGGGTTTCTCCACATCTGCCCTAAGCCCCTAAGCCGGGCCTTGCACATGGTAACAGCATGTGACACAGCAGAAAGAACTTGGAACTTGGGGCCCAGGAACCCAGCTCTGCTGCCCACTTGGCCGAGTCCCTTTCCATCTCTGGGCGAGGGTTCCTTCAGCTGCACAATTCACTCTCCGAGTCGTGAAGACTTGCCGAGCATCTGTGAATTAGCAGATAAGGAAACAGGAGTTCAGAGAGCTCAAAGGACCGGCCCAAGATCAAGCAATCTGCATAAGGTGACTCGGGGTTCGGACCCCGCCCGCCCAGGCTGTGCCCTTCACCGGGGTTCCTACTCCACCGCCCAGGGCTGACGTCCACGCCCCCAGTGGCCCGCAGCACCGGGCTGATGGGCCCCCCGCGGTTCCAGGCCCCGCCAGCCTGACGTCAGGCCGGGGCAAGCGGGGCCCAGCTCTGCACAAACAGACGGCGCGGCCCGGGCCGGGGGCGGCTATGACTCAGGGCCCCGAGACCGGCCGGGAAGCGGAAAGTTTTGTGCAGATGACATCACCGGGCCGCGAGGGCGGGAGGGGGCCGGCTCCGGGAAGAGGAGGCCTGGCGGGCGGCCCGGCCTGGGGCAGAGCGCGGAGGGGCGCCGCGGGCGCCGCGAACCCCCGCCCCCCGCCCCGAACCCCGGCCCGCGGCCGCTCCGGCGATCGCCAGCAAGAAGCGGGCTCCACCCGCCTGCGAACACGCCGTGCTCCCCAGCGCTCCGGAGGCAGCCGCATCCATCCTGCTGCGTCCCTGCATTTTAATTACCGCCGCATTAATATTCATGAGCCGGGACTCGAGGGGGACCGCGGGCTGTCATTTCCCTCGCCCGCGCACCCCCCCCCCCCCGCAACCCGCTTCCCCGGCTGAGTCGTGGGTTTTGTTCCTTCCCGTTCCCAGCCCTTCCCCTACCAACAGTTGGTGCACAGCAGATTTGGGGGGAAAGGGGGGAGTGAGGGTGAGCATGAGTGTGAGCAGGTGTGGGGGCAAGGGCAAGGGCACAGGGTGGGGGGCTGAGTGTGGGATGTGCCTGTGAGGTCTGTGTGTAAATGTGTGTGTGAGTGTTTGCCTGTGTGTCTGCTTGTGTGAACATGAATGTGTCTGCATGAGCGTGTGCCTATGTGAGTGTGTCTGCGTGCGTGTGCGTGTGCGTCTCCGGGCACCCCAGGGGCCGTGTGCAGGCCTGGGGGAGGCAGCTGCGTGTGCAGGTCTGGCCTGGGCTTGGGGAAGGGTCAAGGCTGTTGGGGCTAGCAGGGCCTGACTGTACAAATGGGGAAACTGAGGCCTGGTGAGAGGCTGGGCCTTGTTCAGAGTCAACCTATAAGTAAGTCAATGGCCCCTTGGGACCAGAGCCCGGGGCCCAGATCTCCTGTGCTGTTGTTGATAACACTGGCAGACAGAGCGTGCTGAACAGGCATCTCTCATGTGACCTTCCCAGCAAACATGTGCAGCAGGTGGTGCGATCAGTCCCGTGTGCAGAAGGGGAAACTGAGGCAACTGGTCTAGTAAGTGGTGGAGCTGGCGCTCAGAAATGTCTGAGTCCAGGACCCCTGGCTTTAAGGACCTCACCATGCTGCCTCCTGGGGAACTGTGTGGGGAAGTCCCCACTGGGGTGATGCGGGGGTACCTGAGAGTTCCTCGGGGCCCCAGGCACTGCCCATGCTCGGGTATCAGAAGGGATGTTTCATCAGAACCACGGCTCACTGTCTGCATCCCTCCCAAGTGGGGCCACTTTCCTATGGCTCTCCCAGCGCCCTGCCCCCCCAGCCTCTCCCATCCCCAAAGCCTGTCCCAGCCACCCTGTACTTCTGGGGCTCCCCCAACACAGGAGGTCTGCTTTATAAGGGGACAGACAGATAGACTTAAGGCTCTTGGCCCTCCTTCCTGGGCTGGGGTCCGGCAATCGCTCATTCAGTCATGCTTTCATTTGTTTTTCAATGTACGCTTAAGTGCTTACCATGTGCCAGTCCCTGAACTTGGCACTTGGGGATTCTCTGAGTTCACGAGCAGCCCACACTGCTCTGTTCCCAATTCTGGTCATCTCTACCTGGGATGGAGGCTCTGGGCTCTAAGGGGGGGCTTTTCATCTCTGTGCATGCTCACTAGGGGTGGGGGGGCTAGGGACACCTGTGCACAAAAGACAGTTTCCCACCTCAGCCTTGCCACAGAGCTCCAGTGTGTGCTGGGAGGGCCGGGCAGGAAAGGGCTGTGTTTTTTTGGGCGGATGGAGAGCTGGCAGGGCCATGCTAGGCAGCCTGGATCTTTGCTTCTCTCTGCATCTGAACTTGTCCTTCTCCCAGCCTCTAAGCCAAATAATCCCAGGGGCTGCTTGATCTGTCTTTCCCTGGGTTGAGCCAAGGCCATCCTCCCTCTCACGTCCACCCTGCTCCAGTCCTGCCCTTTTGAACATCCAGAATAAGCTGACTGTTCCCTCCTCTCTGTCATGCGAGGCTGGGCTGGAACTCTCATCCCA
Organism: Phoca vitulina; assembly: GCF_004348235.1. Lineage (NCBI taxonomy): Eukaryota > Metazoa > Chordata > Mammalia > Carnivora > Phocidae > Phoca > Phoca vitulina. The sequence goes on along the minus strand of NW_022589724.1, from coordinate 27,148,334 downwards.
GCCATGTCTCCTGAGCCTTTTCTCCTCTCCCAGGGGAGCTCCATATGAACGGAACACAGATAAGGGGACTGTAGGGGTAGTCTGGGGTTCTCTGGGGAGGAAGTAATGGTTTCACTGGGTTTCACAGGTCGAGTAGGAGTTTGCCCTGTGGATGGCGGCGAGAGGGGAGGAGAGGCATCCCAGGCAGAAGGAATGGCTCAGAGGGGTGACTATAGCCCCTAGTCCAGGAACCAGAGCAGGCCCAAGGCACAAAATCTAGGGGTACCTGAGAGATGGATTTTCTCCTGAGAAGCCTGTTGGCAGTATAGCCTAGTGGTAAGGAGTTTCAGGTGACCCCCTCACCCCATAGGAAACCACGCCCCCCTCACTGTGAAAGCTTGGGTGAGCAAGCCACTGAGCCCCCCGCCGCCTTCCCCATCTGTTAAATGGGGAGAGCAACACTTTTTTTTTTTTTTGCTGGATTATATTCAGATTTAGAGACACTGCTTGTAAAGCACCTAGCACAGTGCCTGGTGCTGCTATAGGAGATAGTCTGTCCTCAGGGACACAGGGAGGCCCCTGGGATAACTGCCCCATTTAGCACAGAGTAGGACTGAAGTATCAGCCAGTGCCCCACAGCCCAGCCATTGGGTAGGAGATTGGTGAGGACAGACTTCTGGGAGGGGTAGAGACAGGCTGAAGCCACCATCAGTCAGACAAGAAGGCTCCAGGTTAACAGGACGGCCCCAAACCCCACCCCCCACCCCCGTGGCCCCACCTGCCAGATTGCCCATCACTCAAACAGCCGGGGAGCCAGCAGTCAGAGAGGCGGCCTGCCCACCAATCCTGGCTCACTCCTGCTACAGCCTCCCACGTCTCTGCTTCCCAGCTCCCCTCTTCCTTTTGAAAATGTCCTCTTTTTTTTTTTTTTTTTTTGGAATAGTTATACCTGTACAAGGCAAAAAAAAAAAAAAAAAGTTTTTAAAGGAAGCAAGTTTGTGCAATGCATCCTGACCCTGTGCTTCTAGTCTTTTTGTGTATGTTTCCAGGACATTTCACTGCCTATAGAATTCTCTTTCTAAAACTCCGGAGAATGATGTCCACCTCTGCTCAAGACCTTCCGCGGCTCCCATTTTTACAGAGCAAAGGTCTAAGGCCTTTGCAGCCCAGCCCCGGCCTCAGCAACACCCCTCCTGCTTCTCTCCCCACTGCCCTCCCTGCTCCCGAGTGGGTTCCATCTTCCCCCGCAGCCATGCCTTTGCCCTTGCTGTGCCGGCCTCCAGGAGTGGCCCTGTGCCCTCCACTAAAATCCCTTGTCGTTGCTCAAGGCCAGCTTTCCCTGCTCCCTGGCCTCTGTGCCTCCTCCCCCAGCTCCCTCCCCAGCCATCCCCCCCATGCCAACCCTCTGGACTCTCCTGGTGCCCCCGCAGCACTGGTGGTACCTTTATGCTGGTGCTTTTCATGTTTAACTTTCAGGAGGCTATCCCTGGAGTCTTGCATCTATACTCAATTATGAGTTTCTCAAAGGCCAGCCCAGGCATTCTTTTTTTTTTTTTTTTTTTTTTTAATTTTTTTATTCTTATGTTAATCCCCATACATTACATCATTAGTTTTAGATATAGTGTTCCATGATTCATTGTT
>NW_022589724.1:27133828-27146314 GCF_004348235.1 Phoca vitulina | reverse complement strand
TTGCATTATTTGTTTCAGAGGTACAGATCTGAGATTCAACAGTCTTGCACAATTCACAGCGCTTACCAGAACACATACCCTCCCCAGTGTCCATCACCCAGTCACCCCATCCCTCCCACCCCACCCCCCACTCCAGCAACCCTCAGTTTGTTTCCTGAGATTAAGAATTCCTCATATCAGTGAGGTCATATGATACATGTCTTTCTCTGTTTGACTTATTTCGCTCAGCATAATACCCTCCAGTTCCATCCACGTCGTTGCAAATGGCAAGATCTCATTCCTTTTGATGGCTGCATAATATTCCATTGTATATATATACCACATCTTCTTTATCCATTCATCTGTTGATGGACATCTTGGCTCTTTCCACAGTTTGGCTATTGTGGACATTGCTGCTATAAACATCGGGGTGCACGTAGCCTTTCGCAGCCCAGGCATTCTTAATTTTATTGCCACCTACCTCGATGTCTTACACATAGTAGGTGCTTGAAATGTTTTATTTTTAAAAAAACACTTAGCTTGCTTTTCTTTAGGGATTCAGCCAGCAGATTAGGGTTGAATCCTGACTTTCTCATTTCCTAGCTGTGTGTCCTTGAGAAAGTGAATCGACCTCTCTGAGCTTCCCTATTTCATCTGGAAAATAAAGTGAATAATAAAAGTTCCCTCCAAGAGTAACTGTGAGATAGCAGTACTAGCCTGAAGCAGAGAGCAGTTGACATGTTCTACTCATTAGTACTACTCACTCCACTCATTCATACTCATTAGTGTTACTTGACCTTGTCCTTGTCTCATCAGACTTGTCTAAGGTCACCTGCCTGGTCTGGGGCAGCGTTGAGACTTGACCCCCATTTTCTCCCCCTCCAATGCTCCTTATTTCCCTCTGCTGAGTGAGGGTCACAGGCCACTGTCCCTGTTGCCTGATAAGAAGCACAAGGTTCAGAGAGGCTGATTGCTCACCCGGGATCACACAGCCCTGTGAGCAAAGCAAGGGTCAGGCTGTTTGCCAGTTCCCCAGGGGCTCTCCAGGCCAATCGGGAAAGGGACCCCCACAGCCCCCACAAGCCCAGTGGGACCCACCATCCTGGCTGGGGTCCTGTTCTCCTCCTGGTACCCAAGGAATCATCCAAGTGGGCCCCCCGGAGGCCTGGTGGCTTCCACAATTGGGATAGTAACTAAAGCAAACAGCCCCCACTTATGGGGTTCCAGGAGTTGTGCTAAGGGCTCACAGGCACCATCTCCTTCAATCCTCACAGTGACCCTGTTATCCCATTTTCCCGGGGTGCTCATTCAGACTTCCTGGGTACAAGGCCTTGCTAAAGAGGGGCGGGGTTAAAGCCCCGAGCCCCACACCGACCACAGGGGCCAATGGGATTTTGTCCATGCTGGAGCAGCTCTAGAGCTGGACCTGGAGACCACGTGCCCCCCAGGCTTGGGGTGCTTCCTGGGTCTCACAGAACATCTAGGGGGCCCTCCCCAACCCTGGCCCTGCAGAGCCTGCCCAACTGCATCTGGGAGCCACACCCAAACTCTTCCAGGCTCTGCCAGGGAGACTGGAAATTTCTGCTCAGCAGCTTCTCCGGGATGATTTCGACACTCAGCTCAGTGGGGGTCGGGGAGGAGGAGCCAGGCTGCTCAACAGGCTCAGCTTTCTCAAGCTCAGCTTGGGGGGGGGTGCAGGAAGGGGGGCCTTGCTGGGCCTCGGAGAGTCCCTCAGAAATAATAACAACCAACCAGCTCCAACAACAGTGACCACGTACTGAGAGCTTACTGTGTGCCAAGCCCTGTGCTAAGTGGAGACTTTCATGGCCTCATGGAACCTTCCAGTGCCCTGGCCAGGCTGGCACAATTACTAACCCATCTCACAGATGAGCAAAAAAGGCTCTGAGTGGTGAAAGCAGCGGCCGCAGGCCACAGAGCTGGGAGCTGAGGCCAGGCCGGTGACATTCCAGAGATCTAGGTCACTAACCGGCTGGGGGCTGGCAAAGCTGGAAGGGGCCAGGTGGTGGCTGAAGTGGGGGAAATGCTGAGGGTCCCTAAGGGAAACTCAAGTACACAGAAGACATCCATGACTCGCCCAGAAACTCTAGGGGAAGGCATGCTTGCAACTGGGGTCCCTGTCAGCATGGAGGAGTGTCCTCCTGGGACACACTGGGTCCCCCTGGAGATCTCAAGGGGTCCGGAAACCTCTCTACCACTGGTCCTGGTAAACTAATAACTCCAGATACATACTCTCACCCCCCAACACTCTTCATCCTTCCCCCCTCCCCGCACCCCTAGCCCGGTGGTTGTCTGGCTCTGCACGGTCAGATGGACAGGCATGCCTAGTACCCTAGGGGGGCCCCTGGCAAAACGCCCCGCTCAAATTCAGCCCGATGGCTAGGGCGCCTCTCCTGCGGGCCCGGCCCTCAGCCCCCAGGCCCGAAGTCAAACGGGGGGGGGGGGGGGGGGAGGCGGTGTATGGCCACTCTCAGGCCTCAGGCAAAAGAGAGGAGGAGGGAATCAGACCCCCTGGGGGCGGGGGCAGCGGAGCGACCCGCAGCAGCGATGACCCTCACTGGGCTCAGGTACCCCACTGTTCAGTGGGCACACGGGTCCCTTCCCTCCGGGGCAGGTGAGCGCTCACGGAGCTCGCTGGGGGCCAGAGGGGGCCCCCCGAGGCCTCGCTCCCCGCTCCCGCGCGCCCCGCCACCCCCGCCCCCGGCCCGCGCTCCTTCCCCGCCCTGGGCCCGGCCGCCTAGGGCGAAGCGTGCAGGGCGCGGCGGCGGCGCGGGCCCAGGCGCCCAGTTCAGCGGAAAGGAATGTCTTGCTCGGCGGGGGAGGCCGCGGCCCCCGAGGCCGTGTAAACCCCGCCGCCCTCCCCGGGCCTCATTTATTGCGGCCCTAAAGCCCGGCTCGTTCCGCCGGCCGCGCCGCTCGCCGTTTCCCCGGGATGACTCACCCCCCCCCCCCCCCCCCCCCCTCCCCCCCCCCCCCCCGCCCCCTTCCCGCGCCGCCCGCCCGCCCGCCCGCTCCCTCCCCTCCCCCCCTCCATAACTCAAAAGCTTGTCAAGCTGGTTCCAGACTCCTGGCGCCGGGCTCCGCTCCAGGAAAGAAAAAAAGGAAAAAGAAAAAGGGAAAAAGCCGGCGCGAGGGAGCGAGAGGGAGCAAGGCCCGCGGAGCGAAACTGTGCGCCACTTGCGCGCACAGCACAGCGGGGCCCCGACCCCCTCCGTCGCCCCTAACCCTAACGGGGAACCCCGCACCCCGGGGCAGAGGGCGCGTGCGCGGCGCAGATCCATTATTTATGGGCGAATCAATTATTTAGCCGTCCCGGGAAGAGAGGAGGCTGCCGAGACCACCCCGCCGGAGGTCGCGGCTCTCCCGCTGGGCCTCGGGGGTCGGGGAGCGTCCCCACGCCGGGGGTCCTGTTCGAGAAGGCTGCCTCGGGGTGGGCTCCGGGAGGAGCGCGGGGGAACCTGCAGAAGCAGGACAGGCGGCTCAGAAACCTCCCAGTTAGGCCGGGGAGGGGGTGTAGGGGCTGGCGGGGTGCGAAGGACCTGGCTGGGTGGGGGTGGTGGCGTGGGAAGAGCCTGGCCTGTGAATTCTTTCCTTCCTTACTTCATTCATTCCCATCTTTTTTGCGAGCCCTCTGCTGCCATGGAGCCCACAGAGAGGGCTGGGGTAGGAGAGGGTTAAGAACTGGAATTTGGAGTTAGAGCTGGGACCAATTCCTTCTGTATCTTGTATTCACCCCTGCTGTGTCCCCTTAAGCTAAGGACTTGCCCTCTCTGAGCCTCCACTTCCTCTTGGGCGGGATGGTGAGGAGCAGCATGAGGGCTTGAAGGAGGTGATGTGAGGATTCAGGGAGATGGGGCAACTGGGCAGGGCCTGGCGTAGAGTCGGGATGGGGGTGGGTCCTCTTCTCACACTGAAGGAAAGATCCCTAGGCCCCCAGTATCCGTCCCTCTCCCCTAACTCTGCTGTTTCTGGATAACCTGCATCCTCTCCTGGTTTGAGACATTTGAAGGTCATTATCAAAGGCACGTCAACCCCAAGGCCTCTGCCCAGGGCCCTCACCTCTGGCTGGCTTCTCACCAGCCTGGCCCTTCAAAGGCTAGTGCATCTGGCAGCCAGAGGGGTCTGCCCCAGGCTCCATCTAATCCTCTTGTCTTCCCTCCTCTGCAGCCTCCTCCCTCCCCCACACCCCATGTCCTCCATTCTGCTTCTAACTGGCCCCTCTCTGCTTCCAGTCTGGGCTGGAGAGGTTTGGCATCCTGAGGTCATGGGGGCAAGGGGCGGTCAGAATAGAAGTGGGGCTCGGCTCTCAGGAAAGTCCTGGCTCTCCAGGGGACAAACTTCTCTCCTATCCAGCGAGCTAGTATGTTCTTCCAAGGCTCGGGAGCTAAGGACGCTTCCCGAGGGGCTCACTGTCTTGTCACCAAATCTTGCGACAACTGTATGAGGTGGGCCTCGGCGGATCCTGGTTTGCGGGGCCTAAAGCTTTTACAATCTTGGGGACCCTCTTTAAAGAAAGTAATGCGAAGTTATGAATACACATTTAAGCCCAGGGGCCCTGGCAGGGCCCAGGCCAACGAGAGTCCCTGGGGCTAAGGCATCCTTACCTTCTCGGTAAATCACCACTGCGGGTGGCTGCTGCCATTGTCATCCCTTTGCAGAGGTGGAAATAAAGCTTAGGAAGGGGGAAGTTGCCCGCCCAAGGTCACACAGCTTGAAAGGATAAAGCTGAGCCCACAGGCAACACTGAACTGCCTCAGTGCATATTCTACCTTACTGCCTCATCTACCACGTGTCCCCGCCCCAGCACAGTCAGGGTCACGACCAGCCTGCGCCCCTCCCTCCCCAGGCCTTCATGCCCCAAGGCTCCAGCCTGGGAGACTTTCTGTCTTGTGACAACAACCACACAGTGCCAGGAGGTAGGTCTCCTCTGACCTTTTAAATTCCCACAGCTGTCCCTGCTCATTCCAGAACTCAGGCTTCTCAACTGACCCTTCGGGAACACCCCCTAGCAGGCGGCGAGCTCCCTGGGGGCAGGGGCCGGTTCTCTCTGGTTTGGCTTCACATTTCCGGGTCTGAGCTTCTGGTTCAGGAACATCTATTCCCAGCTTGAGGGGAGGGGAGGCAGAGGCAGTGAGAGGTTGTTAAACTGCACGTTCCTCTCCAGACCTACCGAATCAGGCTCTCTCAGCACAGGGCCTGGGGCTCTGCATTTCACAGCTCCCTCCCGTAAAGCTCAGTAAAGTTTGAGACTCCCTGACTCAGAGACCAGAAAGGGCAAAACATGGTATCTAGACCAAGCCCCTCTCACAAAGGGGATTCGCCCCCCCAACTCTGGCTAATTTTTACCAGTGTACCAAACTCATCTTCCAGCTGAGAGCTAATTGTTTCTAACACTTATTAAAGACCTACTGCATGCCTGGGACTGGATCTGAGGCTTCAGAGAGTTGACCTCATTGGACACTCAAAAAAAGCCCTAAGAAGTCGGGACAGCTATTATCCCCATTTTTACAGGTGGAGAAACTGAGGCCTGGGGAGGCGAAGTGACTTGCAGGGGGACACAGCACTGGGGAATGAGGAGGCTAGAATAGGAACGTAGTCTGCAGGACCAGTGACCTCAGGAATATAGCTTACAAGAGTCTTATGAGAATATCCAGAGATGAGAATTTATACACCAGCCCAAGAACGGCTTGGAGAAATCAAACATGCTAGTCACTATAGGAACCTCAAGCTAAGATATGCAATGAAATTAGGCCACAGACCCCAAAGAAATCTAATCAAGTAGGCCTCTCCCTGGTATCTCAGTCAGCTTTCTGGGGCGGGGAGGGGGTGTATTTGTGAAAGGATTTGCTGTATTTGCTTCAGGTAAATCTTTGCCTTTCCTCTGCCTGCAGTTTTGGTACAAAAGGGAAGGATCCAGGCCAGCAAGAAGAGAGAACCAGGCTGGTGGTGGGCAGGTGGGCATTGCAGGCCAGCGAGGCTCCCTGGGCTTATCTGCGGGGCTGTTCTCACTTCGCTTCCCCAGAACCAGTACTCTGTGCTGATTTTTGCTCTAAGAGGCCGATCGAGGCACCAGGGAGGTTTCAGGTGGGGAGGGGCCAATTTAGTGGCTACCGCTCCTATTGCCTGAGGGGCCAGCTGGAGCAGAGGGTGTGGACTTGTTCTAGAAGGACCCCAAAGGCAGAACCAGTGGAGGCCACCGAGGGAGGTCGGTTTTGCCTCACAAGATAAACTAACCGGGCAGCCTTGTAGGTAATGAGTGACCCACCTGGGGAGGTATTCAAGGACAGGCAGGGGTGTGTGGGGCTGTGTGTACAGAGCCATGACTCAGGAAAAGGATTGGATGAGGCAACTTTGAGATCTTTTTCAACATTGAGAGTGGGAATTTCCATTCCTAACATAACTGACCAACCCAAGTGGGACTGACGGGAAAAATTAACAGAGAAGGAAGGTGGCAGGGTAAAGTGCCCCGAGTAGGAACCCACAGACCCTGGAGAGGCACCCAGGTACGCTGAATCAAGACCCCGCCCTTGGCTTCCAACAGAACTGCCGTTTCTTGACACTCAAATGTCCTCTTGTCTCTTGCAATCATCTGTAAACGTCCATGAACCCTTCATTATAATGATTAATAATATATTACTGATGACTGACGATCAGTAACCGTAACACTCATAGCACGAATGGAGCAGTTCCTGAGACAGGCTCTCTTCTAAGTACTTTATAGGTATAAACGCACGTAATTGACATGATAGTCCTGTAAGCAACGTCTTTACTTTTACTATCATTCCCATTTTCCAGATGAGGAAACTGAGGCTCAGAGAGCACCATGTGAAGTCCCAGGACTCAGAGCCAGGCTCAGGAGGGGAGCTGGGAAATGCTGGCAGAGGGCCGAGGAGTAACACCCTGCCCTCCCTGTGTGTGGCTGCTTCTGCCCTCAGTGGCCGGGGACTCTGGCCACTGTCAAGCACAGTGGCACAGAGTAGCAGAACACAGAATGACAATGGGGGATGGGGCCATCTCCTCCAACTTCCTCATTTTACACCAGGGAAATAGGTATTAGAGAGGGGAAGAGACATCTCAAGGTCATCAGCAAGTCCAGTGGCCGCTGGGTCTCCTGAGTCCTCCCATGGGCTTCTCCTACTGCACTCTCACTTCCTACTCCTCTTTAAAAATGATATTTACGGGACGCCTGGGTGGCTCAGTCGGTTAAGTGTCTGCCTTCGGCTCAGGTCATGATCCCAGGGTCCTGGGATCGAGCCCCGCATCGGGCTTCCTGCTCCGCAGGGAGCCTGCTTCTCCCTCTGCCTCTGCCTCTCTCTGTCTCTCATGAATAAATAAATAAAATCTTTAATTAAAAAAAAATTAAAAAAAATAAAAAGGATATTTACAAAAATCACCAGTAGGGGCACCTGGGTGGCTCAGTCAGTTGGACATCTGACTCTTGGTTTCGGCTCAGGTCATGATCTCAGAGTCCTGGGATGGAGCCCGACATTGTCCGGCTCTGCGCTCAGCAGGGAGTCTGCTTGCGATTCCCTTTCTCTCCCTCTCCCTCTGCCCCGCCCCTACTCGCACTCTCTCTCTCTTCTCGCTCTAAAATAAATAAATCAATCTTAAAAAATATAAAATAAAAAATAAAAAAATAAGCGACACCTGGGTGGCTCAGTTAGTTAAGCGTCTGCCTTCGGCTCAGGTCATGATCCCAGGGTTCTGGGATGGAGCCCCACATCGGGCTCCCTGTTCAGTGTGGAGTCTGCTTTGCCCTCTCCCTCTGCCCCTCCTTCCTGCTTGTGCTGTCTTTCTCTCTCTCAAATAAAAAATATCTTAAAAAAATAAATAAAATAATATTTGAAAATCGTCAGTAGTAGCAGATTACTAAGAAAACATTATTGGGGTGGCTGGGTAACTCAGTGGATTGAGCGACCACTCTTGGTTTTTGCGCTGGGCCTGGAGCCTGCTTAAGATTCTCTCTTCCTCTCCCCTCCCCCACTTCAAGCCCGTGCATGTGCTCTCTCTTTCTCTAACCACCCCCCCCAAAAAAAACATTGTTAAAGGAAGCAGAAGACCTGCCCCATGTGAAACAGTTACTACATGCCAGGTGACGTGTGCAGAGATTGTTTCTTTGCCTGCAAAATGGGAATCCTAACGATGTTCCCCTGCTTACCTCATAGGGAGGGGTCAAGGTTCAAGGTGGCGGTGGCTATGAAGCCACTTATAAACTGGAAGACACTGTCACCATGATCATCTTTGAATGTTGGGCATAGGAATCAGAAGTACATGCTGCAGCTCCTCCTAGGGAAATCGAAATCAAATTTAGGGCTCAGAAACAATCAGTTCTTGCAGGGTTAGATCCTCCCTAGAAGGCACCCCAGGCCATTTACTCAGCCATCCACCTGGAAGTCATACATTGAGCATCACCTGGGTGCGGCAGCGTTTTCAGCCCAGCGGCCTTGAGCACAGGCTCTGGATCACTCTTCCTTGGCCCAAGTTCAAGTGTTGCCTCGCCATTTCCCTCTCGGAGCCTCAGGGTCTCTGTTAGGATGCAGCCCCGCTATTCTAGCAGAACCCAAGGAACCCGAGCTGGGGGAGAGAGGAGCTGATTCCCTTCCTGTGTCAGCCTAAGGGGCTCTGCTCTGGGAGCTGGTCCAGGGCCCACGCTCCTTCTGTCTTTCCCATCCTGTGGGGGTTGCCTCCACCCGCAGGGTGGAAGATGGCCACCGTCTTCCCCTCCCCATTCTTCCCTGTGAGTGTTGGGAAGACCCAGGAGACGGAGACCACCCTTTACTTTTAAGGGCAAGCTGGAAGGGGCTTAAACACCTCTCTTGTGTCCCATTGGCCAGAACTGATCACATGACCATACCTAGTTGCAAGGGAGACTGGGAAATGTAGTCTTTAGCCTGGCAGCCGTGGGCCTCTTTAAAGCCCGGGTAGGGGATGTTCTATTACTAAAGGGGAGATGACATAATGGATACTGGGCAACAGCCAGCAGTCTCTGCCATGTAGGATTCAAGGAGATACTCTGGGGAGACACTCAGCACAGGGCCAGATATATGGCCGGTACTCAGGAACTATGTGCCATTATTAATGGTATTATAAGTGAGTCCTTTTCATTTTCCCAAGGGATACAGGGACCCTGGGACTTCTCGGGAGGCTTTGTGGGGGCCTCTATGCCATGCCCTCTGCCCTCTAGGTGATGAGGAGAAGCAGCGAGGGACAGCAAACCCCAGCCCACCACCTCAGAGCCCCACAGCCCAGGCTTGGGAGGATCTCAGGCCTCCTCTCTCCCTTCAAGGAAGAAACAGGAAAGCAGCTTTTACTTCAGGGCTTGGAGACAAGGAGAAATGACTGACATGGGGGGCCTTGCAGCCCTACCCCACAGCTGCCTCCGTGGAGGATGGCTACCTCTGTTGCTTCGTGGCTCAAGGCCAAGTCCACTCTGTAGTGCTCAGGCTCCAAGGCCAAGTCCACTCTGTAGTGCTCAGGCTCCAAGGCCAAGTCCACTCTGTAGTGCTCAGGCTCCAAGGCCAAGTCCACTCTGTAGTGCTCAGGCTCCCAGACACTAGTCCGGGTACCAGACAGACATTCTCGACCCTCCTAACATAGCACCAGCTGATCTGAGCTCGGAAGCATTCCCTCCCTAAATATTCTCCTCTGAACTCAGAGCCCTTTCCAGCCCAAGTAGGACTGACAGGTGACGTGGGAAGGTGTGCTCTGTGTCCCCACGGGCCCAGTTCCCCCCAGCCATTGAGCAGGAGGGTCTCTTCTTCTGCAGACGCTGGGTTCAGGGTCAGGAGCTGAGACCCCCAGATCAGACGACCCCGACTCTGCCTCTTAGCAGCTGTGGTAACTGACCTTTCCGGTTATAATGGGGATGATTGGGGCATCTCCATTTCCATCTTACTGTAAAGATTTATAGAATAATCCACGCAAGGCGTTTGTGGAAGGAAAGGGCTCACAGAACGACGCCTGCTCAGCTCAGGATTATGCCTCTTATTTTCTTTCATGTGTTCCACGGTCCTGGAAGCCTGCCACCTGTCCCTGCCTCCTGTGGTCCGCATCCTAAGCCTTTTCGGAGGCCCCCGATGGAACAGGTCCCCTGCGTATGCCCGCTTTGCACCCCAGTGTTCGCCTTCCCAGCACTTTCCACAATCATGATGAATTAATTCTGTGGGTGGAGTGCTGCCCTCCAGACAAGGAGTCCTGAGCCAGCAGGGACTGTGACTATTTCATTCACTGCGGTAGCCCTGGTGCCCAGCACAGGGCTCGGTGCAAGGATTCTAGGAAATGCTTGCGGAATGAATGAATGGGTAAACGCACGGGCGGATGGATGAGCGAGACGGTGTTTTGCTGTCAGCCCAAAAATGTGTATTTAAGAGCAGAGTTTAGAGACTTGGAAAGACTCCGATTTGAATATCAACTCTGTCATTGACTTGCCAGGTGACCAGGAGCAAGATCCTGCTTCTTCTTCACTTGATCTTAAAATCCCCTGAACTGACCTTCTCTCCTCAACTACTGGAGAAGGTGAGAATGGCTGATAAAATCTTCCATTCATTCATGAACACAGTGAATCCACAAATATTTTCTGAGTGTCCTCTGGGTGCCAGGGCCCAGGGTTGGATGCTGGTGGCTGGGGACAGAAAGGAGGGCCCTGTACTGGAGGGGGAGGTTGCGGGTGGGAGAGACCCTCAGGTCCATCCTCTGCACAAAGGAAGTGGCTGAGGCCCTCTGCCCGCATCCTGTCCTCTTCCACCCCCCATGACCCGTCCATCTGTGTCCTTTTCCTGTGGCTCTTTCATCCTGGCCTGGGCAGGGGGCTCTGTGCCCCCACCCCCACCTACAGCCATTTCCTGCCCTCCTGTCATCTGCTTCCTTTGATCCTTTTGTCAAAAGACTTCTGGAAGCCTCTGGACCATTGGCAACCTTGGCAACCTCCTCCCCTGGGCTGGGCCTGGCCTGCTGACCCCACCGGGGTGGGAGTCAAAGTGGGCTTCTCTTGGGATGCTGCCCTGGGAGGCAGATGGGTCCTGGTGTCATTCATTCATTCGTTCGTTCATTCATTCACAGGTTCCAGGCCTGTGTGGGACCCACAAAGTGAACAAGACAGTCATGGTCCCTGTCCTCATGGAGCTCCCAGCCTAAGGAGCAGCAGCCCTTCCCACACCAAGCGAATTCTCCCCAAAGTTCCCCCAACAGGGGTAGTCTGAGGACCCAAGGAAGGAACACGGAGCTAGAAGTCGGGCCTCTGGTGACCACCTTCACCTCTGAGCCTCGGTTCCACATCTGGTCCGTGGGGCGGCTGGAGACAGCGCAGGATGACATGCTCTGCAAGCTCTTCCAAGCTCAAAGACCAAGAGAGGTCATGGGAGTGCCCGGGCCTCACCAGAATGGACTTCTGGGACACAGAAGTGGGGCCCCCCGGACCCAGCAGAGAGGCAGGGTAGAGGCTGGAGGGAGAAGGAGCCTGGGTACGAAGAGAGATGGATGCACCTCGTTGGTCAGAAAGTGAACAGGGCCTTGGCCTGTGCGCTTCACCTGGCACGGGCCCCCACGCCTGGCTCAGGGCAGGAGCTTGACCGAGGCCATCAAGGGGCTGCCATTTACTGAGTGCTTACCAGGAGCGGGGCACGCTGGGCTGAGCTCTTCACGCCAGGTGCAAGTCTGTTGACTCCTCACTCTGGTCCTATGAGACAGGTGCCATTATTCTCCCCATTGCACAGATAAGACGACTGAGGCACAGAGCAATGAAGTTTGCCCAGGGCCCCCGGTTTGTGGATGGCAGAGCTGGGTTCTGGACCCTACTTACCTGACATCAGCCCCCATGCTCTTCTGTCCCTTGGTGGATGACCAGGGGGCTGGGCTTCAGGCATCGGGATCCTGGGCTCACCTAAGCTGCACTAGGTGGGGGACCTGCCCTTTCCATGTTCTGCCTCAGTAGTTTCAGCGGGGTGGCTGGAAAGTTCTCACCCAGGGGGGTGGGAAACAGTTGGGAAAGAGAGTAGAGGCCCCCCCTTCCAGGGGAGGTCCTTCAGAGGACAGCAGTGTGGACTGAGAGTAGCCCCCTTTCCGTAGTCCCCTCCAACACCCACCTGGGGCCCCTGGCGACCTTGCCCTCCCCAAACCCGGAGCGGGCCAATCCATTCATCCAGCTGTCCATTCGCTCCCTCATTGGCTCAGGCAACAGAATACACAGGTGAGCAAGGGTCTGTCCTCTTGGGGACAGTGCCTGTCTCGGGGAACTTCCTGAAGTGAGCCTGTGAGGGGGGTGGTTCAGGGAAGGAAGGCGAAGGAGCGAATGTGGCCTGGGTGGGTCGGGGGTGGGGTGGCCCTTGAGGAGGCGACATCTGAGCTGAGACCCGAGGATCAGTAAGAAGCCTGGAAGGCCAGAGGAAGAGGGCGTCCAGGTGTCAGGAACAGCGAGCGGGCGCAAAGGTCTGGAGGGGGGCAGGCAAACCAGAGCTAGAGGTAGAAAGCCGGCGGGGGGGGGGGGGGGGGGGG
>NW_022589724.1:27027634-27133728 GCF_004348235.1 Phoca vitulina | reverse complement strand
CCGGGGGGCCGGGGGGGGGGGGCAGCGGGGGGGGGGGGGGGCAGGCAAACCAGAGCTAGAGGGGGGGGGGGGGGGGGGGGGGGGGGTGGCAAGGGAGTGCCCGGATGTGGCGGCAGAGTCCTGGTGGGCTGGTGCTGTGAGCCCAGAGTCCAGTGCCCTTCTGGGTACAGTGTGGAGCGGTCGGTAGGAGCTAGTGACAGCCCAGTCAAGTCCTTTAAAGTCTCTGTGAGCTTCCCTGGGGCTGCACTGAGTGGGAGGCCGAGGGGGATGGGACGTGGAGGCCAGGAGGCCCAGAAGAGGCTGGTGCGTGCGGAGAGATGGTGAGGCTAGACTTGGGGGTGGCTGTGGGGAGGGAGAAGGGACAGACTTGCCTATGACTGGGTGTGGGGGTCAACGAGGACCCCGAGTTTTGGGACCTTCACTTGTCAGCGCATAGAGCCAGGGGACAGAAGAGGGCCCGAGGTGGGGGTGAGTGGGACAACCCCTGGACTGCGGCTCTACTCAGAACGCCCCCTCCCCTGCTACTCTTACCGCTGCCCACAACCCCCCTCCCTCAACCCCTGCATCCTCATTCTCTTGTGATTGATGAAGGCCCCATGCAGTGTTTGCTCAGCTGTCTGGGCCCTCTGGGGCTGGCTGCGAGTCTGTCCATGTGCATCTGTCTGTCTCAGGGAGGAGGAAACCTAAGGAGCAAGTGGGGGGGGGGGGCGGCGGGCAAGGCAGAGTGGAAATCCACCAGGGTTTGGAGCCAGGCCCTCCTGGCTCTGCTTGGCTGGGGATGACTCATTCTGGGAAGCGGACAGTCCAGACCAAGGCTTTGATCCTCTGCTGGCTACTGCCCCCAGACCCTGGGACTCAGCCCTCACCATTGCCAACTGTTTACCCTCAGGGCCTTCCACCTGCTAGCGACCCCTGGTTTCCATCCAGGACAGCTCCCCTTGGGGCCCCGAGGAGGGCCGTTCTAGGGTCAGGGCTGACCATGGGGCACGGGGTGAGCTGTGGGGACCCAGGACTGGGAAGATACCACCCTGCCTGCTTCTCCTCCATGGCCTGACTCAGAGACGGACCCACCACACACCCATCGGCCCCTCTTTGCTCTCCGCCCTCACCCCTTTGTCCCACAAGTCTAGCCTTTAAGGCTTTTGGTTCAGTCCACTCAGCCCCTCCGTCTGCCTCCCCGGACCACCCCCCCACTATTTCTCAGCTGGACATCTGCAGCAGCTGCCTCACGGGACTCCCTCCCTGCTCCTACCTTTGCCCCTGCAATCCCTTCTGCTCAAGGCAGCCAGAGTGACCTTTCTGGAAGTGCTTCTGAATGTGACACTCCTCTGCCTAAAACCTTCCACGGCTTCCCATTACTCTCAGTCTGACACCGAGACTAACACAAAGCCATGATGGCGTGACCCACACTGATCTCCCTCCCTCCCTCCTTCCCTCCCTCCCTCCCTCAGTGCTACTTCTTGTAGCTCTCTGCTTGGGAAACGGAGTATTTTTCAATGGCCTAATTAGCCCTGTTTTATTCTCACCCCCAGGACCTTTGCACATGCTACTCTGTCCTTCACCAGGAGCATCCCCACAGCCTCCGCCTGGCTGACTCTTATCCAAGCTTTGGGTCTCAGGTTAGACCTCTTCTCCTTTTTCTGCCCTCTCTCCCGAGCAGCAGGCTGGGTCAGGGGCCTCCTCCAGGCTCCCACAGACCTTGGGCTTCCCCCTAGCACAGCCCTGACCACACTGGACAGGGCCCCTTCCTCAGTGCCTGTCCGCGCCCAGGATACAGTAGGTATCTGGGAGAAGGTTCAAGGGCGGGGAGGGAGGACCGCTGGGTAGCCAGGCCTCCTGGCTCTGTATGCAGCAGAAGGGAGGAAGGGGATCTTGGAGCAATTATCACAGCGAATGTGATCCCCCATTTCCGGGGCTCCAGCAGAGTCCCACGGAAGATCCTCATCCCCTGCCACAAACAGAGGCAGCTGGAGGTCACAACAGGGCTCTGTCCACGGAATAATAACAGCGGCGATGACCCATGCTCTGTGCTGAGGGCCGCACCTGCGTGAGAGCTCATTCTGTACCTTTATCACCCCCAGTTCACAGACGAGAAGGCTGAGGCTCTGCCCCGGGGCAGAGTGACTTGCCCAGGGTCACTCAGTCCTGCCAGAGCTGGGATGGGGACCCAGGATTGTGGGCTATACGTGTCACCGGTCCCCACCTGGCTGGTGGTGGGCGCTTCTCCCAGACTCAGCAGGCCTCGGTTCTGCCTCCGCAAAATGGACATCCCGAGAGCAAGGACTACTCAGGGTGTTCGGAAATCAGCACGCTGTAGGCTAGTGCAATGCCAGCCATAGTTTCCAGAAGAGGAGGTCAAAGAGGGGCTGGGATGTGGCCAGGGTCACAGAGCACGGGGGAGGGGATTTGTATTAGCCTCTGAGGCCAAGGCAGGTGGCACATGAGGTGAGATTTTTCTCCATTAAGCCTCTCTCCAAAACCATAGCCATCTTGGCTGGCCTGGTGGGTGTGCCCGTTCGCCCCGTCCTGGGAGAGCCGGGGAGGCTTGGTGGTGTCAGGGCTGTGGCCCCAGGCTCTCTCCAGTCCCGGCTCATCTCCCTCACTCCTTAGGCAGGAGAAGGGGTCAGCGGGTAGCGGGGGAAGGGAAGGCACACTTCCCTCCCACTAGGGAAGGCAGCTTCAAAGGGGCCATGGAATCCTGAGCCACTCAGAGGCTAAAGCCTCCTTCCCGGCAAATGCTTGAGGTCCCAACATAACGCCCTACCTCCCCTTCCCTCGCACAAAGCTGGGAAGCTCCCCTGTGAGCCTTGGTGGCAGCAAAGGAACCAGGGACTGGTCTGCAGCCTGGCCTGGCCCCGGTGGGAAGAGCACTGGACAGGAGTCCAAGTCAGGCTCTGGCGTGGCCTTGCTGTGCACGTGGCCCATCGGAGCTGAGTGATTAACATGATGTTACTGAATCCTCAGAATCATCCCTGTGAGGCTGTTCTGAGTGCGGCTTGGAGGAGTGAGGTGACCCACCCACGTTCGAGCAGCCGGTGAGTGGCAGAGCAGGAATCTGGTTTTTCAGTTTATGGAGGTACAATGGACATACGATAACTGCACGATTTGAAGAGTTTGGGCGTAAGTATGCACCCATAAAACCATCGTTCCCATCAAGGCAGTGAACATATCCACCATCCTCCAAGTTTTCTTGTGCCCTTTTGTGGGCCCTCCTGGCCCCCAATATCCCAAGGCAGCCACTGAGCTGCTTTCTGTCACTACAGGTTAGTTTGCATTTTCTAGAATGTTCTATAAATGGAATCACACAGTATGCATTCTTTGTTGCCTGGCTGCTCTCACTCAGCATCATGACCTTGAGATTCCTCCATGGTGTCCCGTGTATCAATAGTTAATTTCTTCTTATGAATAACCTCTTATCAATAGTTAATAGTGGCGATCCGTGGAGGGCTGTACCACAAACTGTTGAGCCAGTTGCCTGTCGATGGGTCCTTTCCAATTTTGCCTGTTACACATAAAGCTTCAGTGAAGATTCGTGCATAAGTCCTTGCATGGACCTAAGTTTTCACTGTTCTGGGATAAATGCCTTAGAGCGGAATGGCCAGTCCTATGGCAAGTGTATGTTTCCATTTTTAAAAAGCTGCCCAATGTTTTCCAAAGTCGATGAACCGCTTTCCATTCCCACCAGCCCTGGAGGAGGGGGATGGGGACTTGAATAGAGGCCTGCCCATCTCCAGAGCCCCTGTCCCTCACTGCTGAGCCCCAGAGCTCCCTGGCCCTTCCTCCTAGCTGGCCTCGCTCCCTGGGCTGGCTGGCTGGAAAAGGAGCCAACAAACTAGCAGGGGCTGAGATGCTCTCCACCCACAAGGGGCAGGCGCCCCCCCACCTCTGCCCACCGCATTAGCCACCCCCACCCCTGTAGGTCTGGCTTCCTCGGTGAGCAGGGCGATGCCTTCCCAAAGGGCCCAGAAGCTCCTGGAAGGCAGGGCTGGGCACACAGTGGGCGACGGGGGAGCAGGGCTGGACCTTCTGTGGACCCTTGTGTCTGACTTGCTGAGGAAGGGGGGGTCTCCCAGGCCAGTGACAAAGGCTTCTGGGGGGATGGGGGGTGCTGAGGATTTTACTGGGCTCCTTACCAAGCCTGCGGGTGAGGGTGTGTGTGTGTTTGTGTGTGTGTGTGTGCGCGCGCGCGCGCGCGCGCGCGCGTGTGAAGGCCTGCTTGTGTGTGTGTGTGCTGGTAAAGGACTGTCCCTTTGAGCTCCGAGAGAGGAAAAAGAAAGAAGCGATCAGAACCTTGGCAGAGGGGGGACACAGAGAGACAGAGACCCAGAACCAGAGAGAGAGAGAGAAAGAGAGGCAGCCAAACCCAGGAGGGGCGCACTCCCCCTCCAGACCCCGGGGAGGTGGGGAGGGGTGAGCGAGGGGAGCAGGGATTCTTCATTAAAAATGAAACCCCGGAGCCGGGCCCGCAGCGGCCGAGGAGCCGGGCTGCCGCAGCTTCCCTCTCGCAGGAGCACGGAGACCCGCGCCGGCTCCAGCCGCCCGCGGCCGACCTCACGCGTCCTCAAAGCCAGCCTGTCCCACTTCCCCCGCCGGTTGCTACAGCAACTGAGCTCTGAGTAATCAGCTGCACGGTGACCTTTCTTCCCCCGGAGAGAGGGAGGGAGGGAGGGAGGGAGGGAGCGCTCGGGAGGGAGGGCGGAGGGAGGGGGGAGGGCGGAGGGAGAGGAGGAGGGAGGGGAGGGAGAGCGGAGAACAGAGGGAGAAAGATGAAGAGGAGGAGGGGGAGAGGATGGAGGAGAGAGAGGAGAGAGAGAGGGGGAAAGATGGAGGAGGAGGGAGGAGGGAGGGGGAGGAGGAAGGCTGAGCGGCCGGTCAAAGCAGTAAAAACACTGCAGCTGGGGTCTGGGGGCTTTTGGGGGATGAAGCTGGCAGTCAGAAGCGGGAGAGGGGAGGGGCAGCTGCCCCCCCCCGCCCCCGCTGCGGCGGTGGGGGAGGGAGAAGCCCCGGGACTGGGTGGGGGGTGGGGAGGACCGTGGAGGGTACTGACCTGAACAGATGCCACCGAGACACCCCCTCACCTGCCGCCAAGCCCTCCAGGGCTGCCTCTCCCAAGTCTTGGGGGGTTGTGAGAGAATGACCAGTCCCTGTGTGTTCTCTGGCTCAAAAGATACCCTCCCCCCGCAGTCTGACATCCCCAATCCCCAGATGGGAACACTGAGGCCAGGAAGCTGGTTTACAGTTTCAGGACTGGGCGCCTGACCCCTGTGACACCTCTCTCTCCCTAACTGCTTCCCCCTGGGAGGCAAGCTGCAGTCAGGGCGGGGTGGGGGTGAGTCCTTGACCACTCCCAGGTCCCCCATTGCCCAGCTTTCTGGCCTCAGTTTCCCTGGTTGTAAAGCAGAGATCCTGGCATGGGAGACAGCACTGGTTAAGGAGGTCTGTGGAGCCCCTACACCCAGGCATTGATTGGAAATTCTCTAAGCACAGCAGAAGTGAGGCAGGTAGGATGTGAGATCCAGGGAGGATGGGAGCTGAAGGAACCAGGGAAGGAGTGGGTGCAGATGGGAGTCCCCAGGAGTAGGGGAGCCACCATGGGAGGGCATGGAAGCCTCGTGGTCCCTGCTATCCCTCCCGCCCACCCACGGGATCCTCCTCACCTCGGCAGCCCTGGGCCAGCACCAGGCCCATCAACCGCCTGGCCCTGGGGACCTGCCGGCCGCCTGTTTCTGAGGCCAGCCGGTCCTGGAGTCACAGCCGCGCCCACGGAATGGGGGAGGGACGACAGATGGTGGAGGTGCCATTTTAACCAGAGTCTGCAGCAGTTGGGGAAGGGGAGGAGGGAACGCAGGGTGGGAGGAGGCTGAGACCTTGCATTGTTGCTCCCTCAGGGCCCCTCTGTTCCTACTTCTCTTCACCTGGGCACCTCTCCCAAGCTCTGCTCACTCACCTGACCCAATAA
Source organism: Phoca vitulina (assembly GCF_004348235.1). Classification (NCBI taxonomy): domain Eukaryota; kingdom Metazoa; phylum Chordata; class Mammalia; order Carnivora; family Phocidae; genus Phoca; species Phoca vitulina. The sequence continues at coordinate 27,127,769 of NW_022589724.1, read as the reverse complement.
TCCTGTCCCTTGGGCTGCCCAAAGTCCCATGGACTCTGTGGGTGCCCCTGGGGTCTGCAAGGTGTCGGGGGTCCCCCGGGAGGCAGGGGCAACAGTGGCAATCTCTGAAGGCTCCACCACTCATGAGGAGAGCCCCGTGACCACCCAGCACGCAGCGAGGACACCCCGGCTGGCCAGGAACTGCCAGGGCCTGGCAGGGGGTAGTAGGAGCCAGCCCAGAGTCCAACCTTCGGCTCCAGGCTTCAGCTGGAGTACTCGGGGCAGATGGGGAGCAAAGCTTGGGAGCGGCCTGTGTTTTTATCCTAGCTCAGCACCAAAGTGGATTCCAGAACCTCTTTGGACCTCAGCATTTGCATCTCCAGCAGTGAAGGGTGCCCGCCCCACCCACCTGGCTGGAAGGCAAACCACCCGTGATGGGGAGGCAATGGTGAGGGGACACCCCTCTTTTACAGGTGAGGAAAGCAAGACTCCTGGCTGCTGACCGGAAGCCCTGTGCCCTGGGGTGTCTGGGATGAGGTGCATGTGAAGCAGAGTTGGGTCACAGCTGGCTGCCGTGGCTGTGAGCTTGCCTGTTCCCTGGGGTTCTTGGTCCCCTGGAACATCCCCATTCCAGAAACCTGCATGCACCAGACTTTTGTGGAGTAAGGGACACTCATCCCACACCAAGCCCCGTGGGACCTCAGAGATGGCTTCTTAACTCCAGCCCATATCAGTCGGGCTTGACCAGACTCAGGGGACCATGTTTCCGGTGTGGGACTTTGCTGTGAACAGAATTCCCCGAGCCCCATCAGAAGATGTTGACGGGAGCTGCACCGAAGGTCCCTGTGGGTGTGGGAAAGGGAGGCGCATCACAAGAGACCGGTCAGTAGGGTTGGAGAGGTCATGGTGCCAGGAGTACTCACAGCCCAGGAATCTTTTCTGATCTTTGGGTATTAGGGGGCAGGGACCATTTCCCTTTTAGACAGATAAGGAAGGTGAAGTCCAAGAAGGCTGGATGACTTACGAGACATCCCATCTGGCATTAGGGGCAGGATCAGGGCAAAAGCAAGATTCTCTGAACCCCAACTGGTGTGCTTTTTGTTGTATGTCAGTGCTACCCACCCACTCCCCCATCCATCTATCCTCCCATCCATACATCTACCTATCCACCTACTCACCCACTGATCCATCTACCCAGCCTCCATCCGCCCAACCATCCACTCACCCGCCTATCCACTCATGCATCCATCCTCTCATCCACCTACCCCAACACTCATCTGTCCATCCACCCACTTATCCACTTACCCACCCACCCGTTCATGAACCTGTTCACTTATCCATCTTCCCATCTTACATCCATCTACCCACCCACCCACCCATCCATCCACATATTCATCCATCCATCCATCCATCCATCCATCCATCCATCCATCCACTTATCCATCTACTCATTCAGATCTAGCCATCACGCATCCAACCACCACTCACCCACCCATGTATCCATCCACCCAACCCACCATCCGTCCACCATCCATTTATCTATTCATTTTATTTTTATTCAATAACCATTCTGAGTCTTGTTTTAAAACACTCTTTAGTTAGGAAACATATATTCATGTGAGCTGGGTGCTGATCCTTCCTCTCTGTGGAGGTGAACCAACTCCCTATCCCCACTCCCATTCAGCACATCAATTCCAGAGGTTGTCATAAAATGGGCCAAGACCCACCAGTCCAGGGGCCGAAGACCAAAAGGATTGTCTGGACCAGGGACGGAGCAACTTCTGCTCCCACCTCCAAAATGCTGTGTGACAACTGAGCAATTGAGAACTGAGAATAATTGTCCCTGTCCTCTGAGAACTGGAAGAAACACGTGGAAGCTTTAGAAAGGCAACAGCCCTTCACCAACACGATGGACAGTTTTTCTGAAGCAGAGCTCAGCCTTTGAGGCATACACTCTCTTATTACTAAAACCTGCCAGAAGGGCGCCTTGATTCTGCTCAGACCAGCTAGCTAGTCATTCATCCATCCATCCATCCATTCATTCATTCTGCACCAACTGTGTCCTAGGGCCCATATAAGACTCCAGGGATCTAGAAATCAATACAAATAGTTTCTGCCCTCAAGAAATTGGCTGACACTTGGCTTTGAACAGAAATCAGTCACTTCACATGGGTTCTGGTTGAGGCTTGAACTTAGTCCTGGGGGATTCGAGGAGTATCAGCTCTGCCGGGGCTGGGCAGGTGAGAAGAGGGTCCCAGAGGGGGAACTATTCATGATATCGAAGGACAAGGTGGAGGGTGTAGAGAAGGACATGGAGGCAGAAAGGAGAGTACAGGGGGACCTGGGTGGCTCAGTCGGTTAAGTGTCTGCCTTTGGCTACAGTCATCATCCCAGGGTCCTGGGATCGAGCCCTGAGCTCCGCATCAGTCTCCCTGCCCAGCAGGGAGTCTGCTTATCCCTCTCCCTCTGCCCCTCCACCCAGCTCATGCTCTCTCTCTCACTCACTCTGTCTGTCTCAAATAAATAAATAAAATCTTGAAAGAAAGAAAGAAAGAAGAAAGAAAGAAAGAAAGAAAGAAAGGAGGAAGGGAGAGTACACTCAAAGCTGTGGGGGCCGGGAGGGACATCCTTGAGTACCTAATAAGTGCTAGGCACTGTACGCAGTGTTCCCACTTCATTATCTCAGCGGATCCTCCTGACCACTCTACAAGGCTGGCACTCTATCCTTTTGCACACTTCATTAATGAGAAAGCTAAGGCTCAGAGAAGACCAGCAACTTTCCCAAGGACACACAGCATCCACACACTAGATCTGATACACCAGCCTAGGCCTGTTGGTCTGACTCCAAAGTCTGGGGCCTTTGCCCATCCTCCCTCACCCTGAGCATCTCCTCCTCAAGGTGAGGGTCCAGGAGAAACACCCCATCACCATTCACATCTTTCAGGCAGTTTAGGAGGCTCATGCATTCATTCCATTAACAGATACCTATCCACACCTCCTCTGGGTCAGGCAACACGGTGCTTGGGGGTTGAGCAGTGACAGGACAGGCCCCTCCCTGCCCTCAGGGGGCTCCCTGCTCAGGGGATGCTCAGGGGGCTGACCTCAACCCCTGGCAAATCTCTGATTCACCCAGGCTTAAAAATAAACCCAGGTGCTGTCCAGGCCCAAAGAGTGGGGGACCACAGGCTCCCAGAGCAGAGCTGTCAGCTCAGAGCAGGCTCCTCTCATCAGCATGGGGCCCCAGCCTCCCCGCTTAAAGATCGCCTCGGGCACTCTCTTAAAGATGCTAACGCTGCAGCTGACATTTGGGAAATCCTGGCAAGCGATCAAACCCAAGCTGAAAATCGGAGCTGCTGGGCGGGGGGTGGTCACCAGGCAGCAGGGACTCGGGCTGGCAGGGGCTGAGGGCGACAGGCGCTGGCTAAGTCTGTGCTTCGAGTCTGGCCCTGAGCAGCCAGGCTGGGGATCCTGCTCTCTGCTGGAAGGACTCCGGGACACAGAAAGCAAGGACAAGGAGGACAATGGATAAGGAGAGACCCAAATTTCTTAGCTCAGCCTCAAACTCCAGGTCGTTGTCAATAATCCGACCAAGTGACTAAAAACGTCCACAGGGTGATGAGTTATGGAAAAGAGGTAAGATGGGAGGAGGTTGCTGGTGCCAGTTACGTCTCTGGCTGCAGTGGCCAGTGCTGGGTCCCTCCCAGCCTCCCAGTGCAGGGAGGAGAGAGCTCTGAGGAAGCTGAGGGGTCGGAGGGAGGAGTTAGGAGAGAACATCCCCACGCCCCCTCCGCCTTGGACACCATTGCTCTTCCACAAACTTGGACAAGCCTGAGCCAACCTTGTCTTCTTTCGCTTCTTTTACATCCAGTCTCCTTCTGCCCACCCATCTACAACCATCCACCCACCTCCACCCACTCATCTAGCCAATCTCCCTACCTTCCACCTAACCGATTCACCCACCGCTCTTCTGCCCATCCAACCGTTCATCCATCCATCCAACTAACCAATCGTCCTCTTCATCCATCCATCCACTGACTCTTCCACTCAGCCAGCCATCCCCCTCCATTCAACCATTTCCCCGCCTGGCGCCTACCATCCATGCATCCACCCCTCCAAATGTCCATCCATTCCCCAGGCGTCTGGGCCAGGCCATGCTGTGCACAGGAGGGGCACTGTACCCAGTGCTCCCAGGGTGAGGGGTTCAGGAAGGGCTTCCTGGAGGGAGACTGTCTAAGCTGAGACATGAAAAATGAGCAGGAGGAAGCCAGGTAGAACGTGGAAGGGAGAGTCTTCTCCAAAGAGATGGGAAGCGCAAGATGGTGGCCTCTTACGGGAACATGGTTCACACTCTTGTTGTGGCTTAAGAGGGAGTAGCTACCAGAGAGCCAGGAGAGGCTAACTCTGAGCCTGAGTAGGCAGCCAGGGCTTGAAGCTGGGACAACGTGCCTGGCACAGAGCCAGGCACACAGGATTGTGGGAAGGGAAGTGAAAGATACAGAAGACCAAGTCTTGGTCCTAGAGCTGTTTACCACTGGCCCCTCTGAATAGGCCCCCTCCAGGTCCTGCAGCGCTCCCACCCACCTGTCCCTCCTCCGAATCCCCAGTGTGTGCTCACAGCGAGATCCCTACGGGCCCACCCTCACAGGCTTTTTCTTGGTAGGTGGGAATTCTGGTTTCTCCCGGTCAGGGTTATGCCTTATCCTTCTCGATGTTCAGTTCCACAGCACTGAGCCAAAGCTCAAAAAAAAAAAAAAAAAAAAAAATCAAGAGATAAAAAATATGTATACTCCCTCCAAATTCTCCCCTTCTTCTTGGAGACCCCTTCCACACAACCCGTCATCCGATCCTGAAGCCTCCGTGTCCTACTCATCTCTTTCCTCTTCCCCAGGTGCCCCCACCCCGCCCAGTCAGTCACCCAGATCTGTCAATTCCATCTGACAACCTTGAATCTGTCACTCCTCTCTACCTGCAAGGCCACCAACCGGGGTCAGAGGAGCAGCCTCCTTGCTGTCTTCCCAGTGTTCTCCATCCAGGACACGTACACGGGGCACTCAGAGAGATCCTCTAAAATTTGAACTTGACCACTCTAGCCTCCTACTTAAACCTTTCATGGCTTCCCATTGCCTTCTGGATAAAGTCCTAGATCCCTGTCCTTGCCTATATGACCCTTCCCAAGGGGGCCGATGCTGCCCTCTCTGGGCTCCAGGTTCATCCCTCTAAAGATATGAAAGCCATCAAGTTCATTGCTGTCCACACTGGGTCTTCAAAGCCATCCTGGCCCCCAGCTGCTGGACTGCCTCGGCCAAAAGCCTAGAAACATCCTGAGTCTTCCCCTGACCACCCCTGCACTTGACTTGGTCTTAGTCTGCACATTCTGTCCCAGGGAGCCTGGGAGCAGTTCCATAGTCTCAACACCACGTCCAACACCTACCTGGCTGGCCCGCAGGTAAAAGAAAATATTGCTGAATCTACAATAATATTAGAGTTTACCTCCAGATTCTTTCTCCCCCAGATCTGACCATTTCCATTTGCAATTCGTGCCTGAAACCAAAGCCAACTGCTTGGCCTCTTCTCTGCCTACAGAACATTTTTACTGATTTTATGGCTACAAAAAAAAAAAAAAAAAAAAGTTTTCCTTCCTGTCTTCACATTTGCAGGAAAGAGAGAGCCCTGGCCCTGACTCAGAATTGGATTCTAGCTGGAGGCGTCCTCTCTGTGGCTGACTCTAGGGAAAGGGTGGATTTGTTTGTTCCCTGACCTTGAGCGGGAGCTAAGGCAGCCGGAAAGAGGACACAGGAGCTGGGAGGGAAATGAGGAGACAAGCTGGAGCTGTGGTCCTGGGACCCCCGTACTCGGCCCCAGGGACCAGCTAGGTGCCGGGAGGAGACGGGCCCCACTGCAGGCAGCTCCTCTGCTCTTGGTTCCCCCAGGGTTCCCCGGGCTGCACTGCCTGCCTGTCCCCATCCCCGGCCCCCCTGGAAACTGAACAGACCAGGTATTCAGATCACTCTAGGGAGACCAAAAGCACTCAGGTAGAAACCGACTTTGCCATCCACACGAGGACCAACTGTGGCTTGATCACGGACCCAACGCTCCGTGGAGGGCATCGGTCCAGGCAGCCCGGTCCTGGCATGGCACGCCTACAGACTAAGGACGGCGGCACCCGGGGAGGCGAGAGACGAAGAAATAGGGAAAGAAAAGAGCCCTTCCTATAAAGGGTCTTCTTCCTGCTAGTACCTGACTGAGATTGAACTCAAACACGTATCGAGCACCTTCTGTTTGCCAGGATCCTTCCTCTCCCTGAGCCCACCATCTTTTCTCCAGCGGAACTGGAAGCAGACTTCCAGCCCAGACCATTTATTTCCTCCCCGAGAACCTCACTCTTGCTACAAAAGTGTAGCATGCTTATTGTAGATATTGCAGAAAATGCAGATGAGCTCAATGAAGAAGATAAAACCACTTTTAATCCCATCAACTGAAGATGACCAGGCTTTTGACATGTAGAGGAGCTGGATCCCCTCCAGGGTCTCCATATCCAGTGTCTTTGTTTAGAGTCTCGCACGCAATTGACATGTAAGAATGATTTTGTGTCTGATCGTTTACCTTTTTTTCATCATTTATTAATTCCAAAAGTACCCATTGAACCTGCTGTAGTTATCAATTTAGTGGTGTTTTAAATTCTTAGAGGATAGAAGGAGATGTATAGAACCTAAGATACTTGGATACTCTTCGGGAATTATACTCAGTGGCCAAACCCTTTTCAGCCCCTCCTCCAGGTAAGTGGTCGAGGGCCCAGACTCGAGTCCAAATCCTGGCCCCGCCCTCACCAGCTGTGGGGCTTTGGCAAGTCACTTACCCCATGCTACCCGAAGTGTGGTCCACAGACCGCTGCTGGCCCGTGCGCTGTGTGATGACATGTTAAGGGAAGCATCAGACCTGGGAATAATTTAGAAACATTCATTTCAATTGGGCACTGTCCACGTCTGGTTGTGATTGTGTACGTTACAATAATATCCTCTGGGCAGATTGGAAAATTTTCTCTAAAAGTTCCTCCACCACAGATAGTTTGAGGAGGATAGTTAACCTACTCAGTGACTCAGTTTCCTCAGTAGTAAAATGGGAATAATAATGGTTCTTAACCTGATCAGGCCCCAGGGAAGGATAAGTGAGCTAATTGATGGAAGTCTCTCAGGACGGTGGCTAGGCATTGCAAACTCTCAATGTCAACGTCTTTGGTGTTTGTGCATATTTTCTGTATCTGCAATTAAAGACCCCCAGTTCTCTGAGAGCAGGGGAAGGAGGATTGGAAAGGGGAGTGGACCCCGATGAATGCATCCTATCCTACCTCCCTACCCTATTCTTTTAGTCAGTCCTTGAGATTGAGACACCCCTGTGACTGCATCCAGAACCTTTCAGGTTTCCAAAGGAATCACTGGGCCCTGTGTTCATCCATTTTCCAGATATCTATAGACTACTTACTGGGTGAAGCAGGAGAGCCCAGTGGCCAAGAACTCAGAACACTGGCAAGACGCCCTGGGGTCACATGCCAGCTCTGCTCCTTGTAAGCTGAGTGACCTTGGGCAAGTCACTTAACCACTCTGAGCCCCAGTGTTCCCGTGTGAGGGCCCGGAGGGGTCCTGAGGTCAGGACTCAGCCCAGGCTGGGCCCTGGCAGATGATGATTCCCACACGCCTGTAGAAAGCATGATGACTCAGGGTGCTCCCTGCCTCCATGCTCAAATGTGACCATTGTGGGGATCTCCCGGGTGCCAGCCCTCAGTGACTTTTTATGGACTAAGGAAGAATAAGTGGTGGATTGAGATGCCAAACTTGCCGGGTATAACTTCTAGAAAAAAAAAACGAATGCATTTAAGGACTTTGAATATTAGAAAATGGAGAGAGGTAAAAATACAAAGGTCTCAAGATGAGTGGAAGGCTTGCCAATTAGACTCGTATTGTATGCAACAGGGGAGCTCCCCTAACGTCCTCTTCCAGCGTGCACTGTTCTCTGCAGAGGGGGGCCTGAGCAGCCTGGCTAAGCCACGTGATGCCTCTGAAAGCTTCTCTCAACAGCCCGGTGTCACTTCTCCTGATTCACTAGCTAAAGCAAGTCATGCGGCTGAGCCTGACATGGGGGGTGAGGTGATGGGGCAGGCGTGGATAATCCTCTCATTGGGAAGACAGCAAATAACTGGGAACCATGACCCATCCACCATCTTGGCCACAAAGACTCCTCTCTCCTGCACCCATGTGGGGGATTACAGATGGCTGCCAACTGTCTCATTTCTCCCACGAAGACAAAGGGGTTTTCTCTTCTCCTCTTCTTGAATCTGGGCTGGCCCCACGACTGGCTTCGGACAACAGAACAGAGCCAACACGATGCTGTGTAACTTCCAAGATTTGAGGCACCCTTTCTGACGTGCTGCCTCTTGGAAGCCAGCCACCATGTGAAAACCCACCACGTGAGAGCAAGCCTGAGTGCCACGTGGAAGAGGGAGGCCAGTGGGCAGCCCTGGGTGCCAGAGGTATAAAGTGAGCCTTCCTGGACCTTCCAGCCCAGCCACCAGCTAAATGCAACCCTAGTGGATGGCCCCAGCCCATGCCTCTCTCCATAAAGAGATCTATAAATAGGGGGAAAGCTTGCGGGTCTCCACAAAGAGTTATCAACTGAATTGTGTCTCCCCAGAATTTGTATGTTGAAGTCCGAACCCCCAGTACCTCAGAATGTAACCCCATTTGAAGCTAAGGTCTTAGGAGAGGTAATTAAGTTAAAATGAGGCCTTTAAGGTGGGCCCTGATCCAGGAGGATGGGTGTCCTTGTAAGAAGACAAATGCACGGAAGGACACTAGACCCACATGTGTGCGCACAGAGAAGAGACCATGTGAAGGCACAGGGAGAAGGTGGCTGTCTATAAGCCAAGGAGAGAGAGACGTCTCAGAAGAAACCAAACCTGCTGACACCTTGAACTTGGACTTCCAGCCTCCAAAACTGTGAGAAAATAAAGTTCTGAGGAGCCGCTCAGTCTGGTATTTTGTTTTGGCGGCCCGGGCACACGTATCCACACACCCACTACTCAGGGATGGAACAAGAACAGCATGCCCACAAACACTCTTTTCTAGAAGGGGTAGGAAGGGGAGGCAAGTCCCCAGCACCATGCGCAACAATCCTGAGTCACGCTGGGTGGAGGCTGCGAGGGCCACCTCCCCCCGGAGGGAAGGAACACTCTTCAATGGGCCCCATAGTGCTCCCTTGGAACTCCTTCCATCCCCTGTTCTCAGTGGCCCTTGGGTAGCCCTCTGGGTGGACTTCCTTTTCCATCACGTCCTTGGCCACATTGAATGAGGACCCAAGGGCTGGGTCATTAGCAAACAGGCTAATTCCCACATGGAGGGCTGAGCAGATTTCTCCATCTGCTTTCTTCCCTCTGGGGCCCAGATGTGGTTTTAAGTCGTGAACAGTCACGGCCTCTCTTAGTTCAGGCTGACAGCTCTTCTGGCAGTGCGACCCTCTTCAAAACTCAGCTAAATTTTTACCTATTTGTCCCCACCCAGCTCCTACTTTTCTGGGCATGCCTCTCTAGACTTTGTTGTCCGAGGTTTTAGCAAAGGGTGTGATGGCCACACCCCGATGTCCTCTGGACCCTGAGACTGAATCTCAGCTGGACTCCAACACGCCAAGCGCTTCTGAGTCTCATTATTCTGTCCTAGGTCTAGAAGATTCTTTATTGACAAGGTGTGGATTACCCATTTTGAAGAGTCTCTGCAGAAAGTTCAAAATTCACAGTGAGACTCCTCAAACAATACTTTTCTGGGGATGCAGATAGTTAAATTTAAAACTCGTATCTGCTCCAAGATCGTACTATGCATTCCACATACCAATATGTCAGAAGGTTTACTCAAATGTCATCTGTAACTCGAATTTGAAGAATCAACCACCAGAGGGGCGGGGACTGGGTCTGTTTTGCCCACTCGTCTTGCAAAGAGCAGGCATTTCCAAAAATGGCCCTGGGTTCTCTAGGTTTCTGGAGGACGAACTGCTGGAGGGTGTGTGTGTGTGCGGGGGAGGGTATCACCTTTTTCCACTCGGGGATGGGATGCTCGTGCCCAAGCTCGCTTCACATAAGACGGGTGGCCTTCTTCATGCAATGACATGGCTCATTCTCCGACGGGCACCAAGCCACTGGGCCCTGGGGTCCCGGAGCTCTGGCTTCCTTTCTCTTTCAGTGGATAGAGATGAGAAATAGTTGTATTTTTCAACGCTGCAAATCCAGAATTTCTGGGCTCTCTCTTTCCCTTTCATCCCTGCTTGCAAACAGGCTAATTCCCTCTGGAGTGCATCTCTCTTCTGTGGTGTCTTGGGAGATGGCCGTGCATGAGTTTGCTAGAGCTGCTGTAGCTAAGTACAACAGAAATGTATTGTTCACAGTTCTGGAGGCTGGGAGTCTCCACGGAAGGTGTCGGCAGGTTGCTTCCCTCTGACGGCCATGAAGGAAGGCTCTGTTCCAGGCCCCTCTCTGGCTGGTAGATGGCCACACTCTTCCCGAGCCTTCGCATCAGCTCTCCCTGTACATGTTGTGTGCAAACTTCCCCTTCTTCTAAGGACACCAGTCGTGTTGGATAAGGACTCGCCCTGATGACTTCATTTTAGCTTAATTACCTCCTTAAAGACCTTCTCTCCAAATATAGTCACATTCTGACAGTCACACTGTGGGTAGGGCTTCAACATATGAACCAGAGGGGACATGATGCAGTCTGTAACATGCAGCAAATAGCAACTGAGACATGCCAAACCTTTCTGTTTCCCCAGCTCTTCAGCTAAAGCCGTCAAGTGCAGGATAGTATCAGCTTTGTGAGTCATCTGTAGGCAGGAATTTCCAAATGTTCCCTGCTGTATGACATGGTCACCATCAATACCTTCAGTAACTGTTTTCTTGTCACCTGGCACCTGCTCCTAGAGCCAGAGCTACATATTTGTTGGGGCCGTTATTTCTAGGTGTCAGTTTCTGTATGGGTCAGATTTTGCCAGGTCATGCTGCGTAACAAGCATCCCTGAAATGTGGGCAGAGCACCTTAGCCGCGGTTTATTTTCCTTCAGGTTTAATGTTGTCTATTGTGTGCTTGCCCCACCACCCCGCCCCACCCTGCGGCTCCACGTGCCGTCCTCATGCTGGGATCCAGGCTAAGGGTGCGGCCCCTCTGTAGAAAGGAAGCCGCCAGAACGAAAAGAGCCAGGGAGCGGGCACATCCCCAGGAGAGCTGGTCAAGCTTCTGTGGGGTGCCGGCATGTGGGCACCTCTGCTCACATTTTATTGGTCAGAGGGAGTCACGTGGCCAAGCCCCATGTCCATGGGCATGGAAATATATGCTCTGCCCAGAGGGAGGCGCTGTGAGTCACTGACCATGGGGCGGGGCGAGATGTGACCTTCTTAGGGCTAGGAATTACTGGAAACAGTGGCACCATCTACCACGATAGTTAACACTGGTTAAGACTGACTATGTGTGGGGCTTTGGGCCAGCAGCTTCACATCCTGAGCTCATGGATTGCTCATCATAGCCCCATTTTATAGATAAGAAGACTGAGGCCTCCAGAGGGGAGGACACTGGTTCATTTCCTAGCATTGTAAACAAGACTGTGAATGGACTTTGAAAAACTCTAAGGGTCCACACACATAGGTCTTATGCCTTCTTCTTCTCTTCAGCAGTGGGTGGGACGGACACAGATGCTAGCCAGGCAAGTTCTCAGTTGGGGTGGGGAGTCCTGAGTCGGCTGCACCGCTGCCGGGGTGTTGGGAGAGCCTGTTCCTTGGGGAACCCACACCCTACCTTCCTGCTCAGCTCTGCCCCGCCCACCCTGCCCTGCAAATCTAGGAATCTTGCCAGAGCCATGCAGGGCTGAGGGGGGCGGGGCGGTGAGGGTCTGCATGAATAAATACAGTTCCTCTTGGAGAGAAGGGAGAGATGGAGAAGCTCCAGCCTGGAAGCCCAAATGCTGGCTACCCTGCTGATCACCCTCTAGCAGAAGTTCCTTCGTGCTCCAAGTGCCTGGAGGATTGAGCATTTTCTGGTCTGCTTGTTTGTTTGTCTGCTTGTTTGGGGGAGGGAAGGAGGGGCTTAAACAATCTTATGACCTTATTATTATTATTCTTGTTTTACAGATGGGGAAACAGGGGCCCAGGGAGGTTAAAGCAACTTCCCACAGCCAGTGGTGAGGGACCCAGGACCCAAACCCAGCCGGGGGAGGGGGATGAGGCCTGAACCCCGAGGGGGCTGTGGGGTAGGGCCACCTGGGGAACTGGTTAGAGAACAGGGTCTCTTCTGCTCCCTGGGGCCATCCTGGGGCATTCCCAGGTCACCCTGATCAACAGGCCTGTCCTTCAGGTGTGACAGTGATTCTCGGGGAGAAAGAGACAGGCCAGGAGCCCTAGGTAGTGGGAGAGAGCCTCTGGCGGGGGCAGGGGGCCCAAAAGACACCCCAACATACATAGAACACACACACACCACACATATAAATACAACACACACCACACATACTGCACACACTCATCACACACACTCATCACACACACACACACACACACACACACACACACACACAACTCTAGGCTTTTTCCTGGTCTTGACATCCAATTTGGAGAAGGTCTTCTCTGCCTTCAGATTGTTGAAAATGTCATTATTAGGAATAATAATTAAAAAATAATAAAATGAGAGCAAAACATCATGAGACCTCGTGTGCCGGGGAACTGGCTGAAGGCTTTGGTGGACCCCTCCCTGTGTCCTCACGACCATCCTGGGAAGCAGGTGCCCCCGTTATCCTCATTTGCATGGTTAGGAACCTGAGGGCCCAAGGATTCTGAGCTGTCACTGAACACGGGTCAGCCTGTCTCCAAAAACCATGTGTGAATGTTCCCTTTGATGCACAAACAGCAAAACTGAGAACAAAAGCCCTGCCTTGCTGCAAACAGAGCTCTGGGCTTCCTACCCACCACCTCCCTGCTGACTTAGGCTCCATGTGTGGACGTGAGGTTTGGGGGACCCCTCTGGTATGGGGAGGCAGTTTGGAGGGGAAAGAGAACCAGAGCCCGGGGGCCACGGAAGGTGTAGAAGGGCAAGAGGAAGGGGCTTGCTACTGATATCCGTCCCCTTACAGAACACAGATATTCCCACTTCCTCACGGAAGGACCAGGACAGCCCAGGCTGGGTCCTATCTCCAGGCCTTGACGTCCCCAGGCCTGGGGTAGCCAGGTGAGGGCTTCCTTCCCCTGGAGGGATGATGGCTGGGTCCCTGCTTTCCCTGAGGCCACCTCTCCCCCCAGACCTGATCCTGGCAGAGCCCTAACCAGCTGCTCCCTATGGAAGGGGTTGGAGTCCCCATGACCACCGGCTGCTCCCTGTGTGTTCATCCAGTTCAGTGGTCCTTCTGAAGCCAGTAACAGCCCCTGCTATAGAAGGCCTGCTCTCCTTGGTGGCCCCGAGAGGACAAGCCTGGACACAACCTCGATGCCCAGCCCCTGGGGAATCGGATGACTGTGGGCAGGTACACGTGCACAGGGAAATACCATGAGAAAGAACTTGGAAAGGAGACCACAGTGCGTAAAAGAAAACAAATCGCCAAACAGGATGTGCAGCATTGCCCGACTTTCACACAAGATTTCTATGCGCTTGTATTGACAGAAAAATCTGGAAGACTTTGTCCTGAACTCTTGGCGCTGATTATCTGGGGAGTGGAATGGCGAGGTGTTGGGAGGGAGGTAATTTTACTCTTTTCTCGATACCTTCTGTATTGTACCAGTGAAGACCTTTCATTTTTGTAATTTAAAAAAATAAGCACATGTTGGTGGGGGTGGGTAGGGAGTGGGGTACCCTGAGTCTCTGCACCCTGGCTTTGGGCAAGAGTGGGCAGCTTCGTCTACAGGGCTGGGCTGTTTCCTCCTTCCCTGAGGCCCCAGCTGGGGCCCCACCTACTGCTTTTAACATCGCTCCCCTAGGTTGGGACCAAGGGACCTTCTGACATGAACCACAGAGCCTTGGCCTTGAGAAGCCTAGAATCTGGGACAGGTGGGCCCGTAATCATCATGATGGGGTGGGGCACCTGCAAGTGCTCCAAATGCATGAACTCATTGCACCCCAACAGTAGCTGGGTGACTTGTCTCATTTTACCAATGAGGAATCAGTCTCAGAGAGGGGCCCTGGGGAACAGACCTGGCCCGGGGCCCTGAGGGTTCATGCCCCAGCCTGCCTCTTCAGGGACAGAATGGTCTGGCCACTGAACCTCATGTCATCCCCAAGGAGCAAGAGAGACACCGGGCAAGGAGAGACACCCGGCAAGCAGAGTGGGTGTGGTGCTGGAAGGCAATCCAGTGATGGGGCTGCCCCCACATGCCCAGTGCAGTGCAGTGCACGTGCTGATTTGGTCCTGGAAGGAGGCACCATGGGCTCCATCTGAAGGTCGGACAGGGGATGGGGGCCAAGGTCACCATGCCGGCCAGTGTCATGACCTGCGTTCCAGTCCATCTCCCTCAAAGCCCTGGTCGCCAGCACCAGCCCCCGTCCAGTGCTGTCTCTGGTGCCCGCACGGTGCTTGGCACGGAGCACATGCTTGACACACAGTTAGCTTCCCTCCTTGTCCTGGTTTTGCCAGCGTGACCTTGGCCATGCCAGCCTCGGTTTCCGTTATCTGTGCGGGGAGGGGGTTGCCCTGGGGGGGGGGGATCCTAGCTCCCCTCACAGCCCCAACATCCTAGACTTCCACCTCAGAGGCCAAGAGGGGCTGGTGGTGGGGTCTCCCGGGGCTGGGGCAAATTCCGGGGGCCACGGCTCTTTTCTGGGGTGACTGAGGAGAGCCCTGCAGACGGCCCCCAGCACCCCCAGTGCGGCAGCCCTGGCCAAGCCCGGCTCTCCACCTCCCCCCTCCACCACGCAGAGCCCCCCCAGAATCAGGCCCCACCCCACGGGTGCCCAGAGCGCCCTGAAAAATCTCTCCCTGGCACTCCTTCCCCGACACACAGCCCAAGCTCTGCTGCGGGCGCCGAGCGAGGGGGAGAGAAGGAGAGGGCCCAGCGAGCCGGCAGGCAGGATAGAGAGAGAGAGAGAGAGAAATGCAAATGTTTTTTATCCTCCTTTCTTTTAAATGCTGAAACCAGCCTTGACAGCCTCTGAAAATAAATGGCACCGACTCGCTGGGATTTCAAATTCCGTGATTAAGGGCTGAAGCAAATACTTTTCCCCTCCCTCCCGCCCGCCCGCCCTCCCCCGCCCTCCCTCCGTGGGCCGGGGACAGCTTTTTGCGAGCCTGCCAGGAGCTCTGATACGCAGCCTCCCGCCGCCGCCAGCGCCTCTGCTCCGGGCTCTCGGGCTGTTTGTCAGGAGCGCTCACGCCGGCAGCGCGAAAGCAGCTTTAAATCCCCTCCCGAGCCCCGGCCGCCCCCTCCCCGCGCCTGCACGCCGCGCACGGGCACGCACACGTGCACACACACACGCACAGAACACACACATGCACATGTGCGCAAGGGCACAGACGCGCGCGCAAGCTCACGCGCAAGACACGCAAACACATGCGCGCGCGCACACATGCACACAACACACACGCGCGTGTGCACACCGCACAATGCACCCGCACACACCTAGCCCAGAGGTCTCCGCCTGTTCTCCAAGGGAAGCCGCAAAGCTGCGGGGATGAGGGAGAAGGGGAGGCAGGAGGGAATGCGCAGGGGAGGGGCAGGGGGCCAGGAGGAGAGAGGCGTCGTCCTGGGGTTCTCAGTTGGCGGGGGCTGCCTTCCTCTGGGTGGCCTAGAGTGGGGCAGCTTCCACGCAGCAGGAGCTGAGGCTCCCCCCACTTAACTGCTCTCCTTCCACCCCCCCAGCCCCCCAGCCCCTGTGGCTCCAGGTGCCTCCTCTTCTTCCTTCCTGCCCAGATTCGGCGGGCACCGCTGTCAGGTCCCCAGAGGTCCTGCCGCCTGGAGTCCTGGCTGCTGAGGGGCCAGACCAGCTCTGGAGGGGCTGCCTTCTCCGGGGTCTGGATTCCTCATCTGGTAAATGAGGGGCTTGCACAGGACAGGCCTCCGGGGCACCCAGCCAGTGCCAGGCGGAGCGAGGGTCCATCAACTCCTGGGGCCTCACCTGTGAGGAGGCTGCTGATAACCCCCCTCTTTCCCAGGGCTGAAAGCTGGGGCCCATGGGGGGGGGGCGGCAGGCAGCTGGAAAGAGGGGACAGTCAGGGTACACCATCTGGCAGGTCTGAGGGGGTGTGGGGGTGGGACAGAGAGCCCTCCCCGCTCCTGTGAGGGCCACCTCTGCTCACAGACAACCCCAAGTGACTCCCTGGCTTTCTGGCCGCTGGCCTGCGCTGCCATCTGGCTAGTGCTGGTGGCTGGACAAAGCAGGTGCGCCCAGATGCCTGCTAGAGGGGCCCCACTCCCTGGGTGGTCATTCGTGGGGAGCTGGCAACTGACGTGACATCTGGAAGCAAGGTCCCCTTGGGGTGTCCACTGGCTGGGTTACACCAGCTCCCAGCAAAGCGGGGGGCACCGATGGGGACCTCTGGCCCACGGGACTCGTGGCAATGCTGGGGCAGCAGGGGAAGAGGATCCTTGGAGCGTGAGGCTGGTCTCCAGACCCGCTCTGCCAACACAAGGCACCCTGCCCACAAGCCCTGAAGCTGGTGCCTCCCCGGGGATGCTGCCACCAGGGGACGGGCAGGGTGGACAGTTTACAGAGAGTAGCAGGGTTGATGGAGACGCTGCTCCGGCTTGCCGGGCTCAGCTCTGTACTCGGTACACATGCCTAGTGGAACCTCACCGTCAGCGTACCCATTTTACAGATGAAGACAAGCTGAGGCTCAGCTAGGGAAGGGACTTGCCCAAGGTCTGCTAGCTGGGAAGACACAGAGTGGGGATTCAAACCCATTTTACCCCATTCTGCCCCTGAAGGCAGAGATGTCCCAGGATCCCCATCTCCCGGCTCTGTGTAAAACTATTAGGCTGAACAGTATGAAGGTGCCAATGTTCACCCATTTTGACCTATAAAAGCCTCAATTTTGTGCCATTCAATTCAAGAGCAGCCCTCACGGTACCTCATTTCAGTTTCTGGTCAATACGCCCCCAACACAAAGGAACACCAAGGACAAATTGGGCCATGCTGTCCCTCCTTCATCAGTGGAACCTGCCTGGGTTCCCTTGGGTGCCTCACAGTGATCTGGCCCTGCTGCGGTGGGAGCTTCAAGGGACCCCCATCCGGAGATGGGGCCTGGGAAACCCAGAGAGGGGAGGCGACGTTCCCAAAGCCACACAGCACGGTAGTTTGTGACCTGCCCTAGAGTCTCTCCCTCATACTTCCTAGCTATAGACACTGAGACTCTAGGAGTTAGGATGCCAGATTTAACAAATAAAAATACAGGACACTCAGTTAAATTTGTGCTTTGAATAAATAATGAACATTTTAGTTTAAGTATATCCCATGCAGATACAGTAAAATAATACGTCGTTACTGTGAAATTCACATTTAGCTAGATGGCCTAAATTTTATGTGGCTACTCTATCTGGGGGACTTGCTCTGAAAAGAGGCTTTATTTTGGGGTGCTCTTCAAACCAGAAACCCCAAAACAGGCAGGGACAACACTAGTACCCCTGAATTGGGGACCAAAGTGGATCTACGAAGGAGCCTCGGATTGCAGGCTGAACTGGGCTCTGCCGGCAGCTGCTTAAGGAACTGGGGGCTGGAGGCCACCGTCAGCCATGAGAGTCCAGGGTTCCACACACAGACTTGAGGGAGGGATAAAATGAAACGAAAGTTGAGACTTTCCAGAAAACCAGATGTGCAAATGCTCATTCCAACCCCCTTCCTTCTGGCCTTTCCTACCGCAGAGTCCAGAAAGTGAAAATACTCAGTTTCTCGGCCTCCCTTTCGAGCTCTGGGGTGCACACGTGACCCAGTTCTGGCCAATGAGCTGAAGGCAGAAGATCCGAGGGAAGGTTTTCCTTCCTGAGTTAAAAGGCAAAGGTTTCAAGGAGAATATACTTCACCCGGCCGCCTTCCTCCTGCCTGGAATGTGGGCGTGATGGCCAGAGGTGGAGCAGCCATCTTATGACCATGAGATGTTCCCAAGTACTACGTTAGGGACCAGTGCTGGGTGCCTGTCTGTGGCAAACCTGTCCCAGGTCTTAAAGCGTAAGAAACATTTGTGAAGTCTCCCGATGCCCCTTAGAAGGAGGACGTTCCTTCATTCTAAGATTATGTCCTTCATACTTCTGGGGTTTTAAAATATAATTTATTTCATTTCATGGGATTTCTTAAAAGTTTATCTATTTATAATCTCTACATGCAACGTGGGGCTTGCACCCACGACCCCAAGATCGAGAGTCATGTGCTCTACCGACTGAGCCAGCCGGGCACTACGATGATGGGATTTTCAATGCATGTGTTCCTTTGTTTTGTCTGTTCTCATTAACACCCTTCCCTAGCAAAATTTAAAACTGGCATCACCCCATCAATCCTCCAAGTTTGCTTTAGAAATTGTGTTGGTCCCTGAGACCCAAAAGCTTTGGGGATGTGCCCAAGAATCCCTCAACTCACTCGCGCACCCAGGCTCAGCTGGGAGAAGAAAAGCAGAGAGGAGAGGCCACCCCTGCTAGGAGCCAGTAGCAACAGTAGGGACGGATGGGCCAGGGGCCACCCTTCCGGGTGCCTGCACTTCGGGCCCCAAGGGCCTGGCACTGGAGAACATTCCCAGCCCCGCGCTGTGCTTCCAGCTGCCCGCTCTCCGCCCCGTGGAGGTGTCTCCAAAGGAGTGGGAACAGCTTGTTACAGCTCCCCAGGAAAGTGCAGCCCTGAGCACACCGTGTTCCCAGCTGAGGTCAGTGGACCATGTGTGCGCACCTGCTCCAAGGCCCAGTGGCCTGGCAGGTCCCTGCCAGGGACAGCCACACTCAGCCCAGCAAACCCCGAGATGGCCAGAGAGAGCAGGCCCTCCTAGCGTCCAGGCCCCCACTCCCAGGGGCCCTGCCAAAGGCTCGGGAGACCCTGCCGACCCAGCCAGCAGGAGAGAGAGGACCCCCGGGGGAGAGTGATGGTGGAGGCAGTGGGTTGAGAAACTGCTCAACCAAGGAGATAAAAGGAGCAGAGGGTGCTACACTCACAGCATTTTAAACCTTGCAGCTCCTGCCACTCAGCACCAGCGAGGAGGGAGAACTGCAGGAGAGGGAGAGGCTCGGCGGCCAAGGGCAGGGCAGGGCAGAAAGTAGCCAGGTCTCCGTGCCCTGCCACCCCAGGGACCATCCTGCCCGCACTCACCCCAGGAGAGCGTTCCAGGCCACAGAGAGCGAGTGGAATCCCGGGGCTGTGTTCTGGGCTCACACACGTGGTGCGGACCAGAATGCCCGCGAGGATTCGCCCGGGGAACAGGAAAGGTGTGGGGACCACTGTGCCCACGGGGTCCTGCATCATGCCGGGAAGGTCCCACGACTGTTGCAGCAAGACCCGGCACCCCCGCCCCCCGATATGAAAACGTAACAAGGGGGGTACAGCAAGGGGGTATTTGGTTCTCTTCTCGGGGCGAGGCCTGGCTTCATCAGGACCGAGCGTTACAGCCACCTCGCTAAATGTGTCTGCTTCTTCCAGCCCCAGCCCCTGGCCCGGCCAGCTTCTAACAAGGCGGTGAAGAGTGTCAACTTAGGTCTGGCTGGCGCCAGACAGTGTTGAGTTCAAATCCCTCCCTGGCTGGGGGACCGTGAGCAAGTAGCTTGCCCTTCCTGAGCTTCCACTCCTTTCTGTAACGGGGCAGGTGATGTCCACTCCCAACATCTGCCGTGAGAGCTCACGTCAGTGCCGAGAAAAGGCTTTGGCCTGCCGGGGTAGAGAAATGGCCTGATTCCTTCCAGAATGTTCCAACGTGTCTGTGTCCACGGGGCTTCTGAGAGACGCCTCCAGATCTCTTACTGTTCGGGGAAGCATGGGCTCCCCTTGCATTAGGGAGGATTAGTCTTATTTTTAAAGGAGTTGAGGCCACTTTGCAATCAGAGCCCTCGTGGTTGGAGCAGAGAAGATCCTAGGAAGGGCTATTAATCAAGGCGCCTTAAGGACATGCAAATCAGGAGACAGCTCAAGTGATTAGGGTTTGTGGGGGCCTGGGGTCCAGCCTTTATCCTCGTCTGAGAAGAGAGAACCAGAGGGCCTGCTGAGGGTGGCAGCCAGTGGGCCTCCATGGGGGCTGGGGATGGTGAGTGGAGGCAGGGAGGAGGCCCCAGGAGAGGGGCCATGTAAAGGTGGCCAAAGGACCCTGATGGCAGTGCTGATGAGGTACCCCTCCTGGCTTCCTGCCTTCCCTGCAGGGCTTGGGGGCTCTCCTCTAGCAGGACCCTCTACCTGGCCTGGATGGGCCCCTCTTCCTGATAAGCAGAGAATGGTTCTTTGGAAGAGATGAGTGGGGGCTGGGACTATGGTGTTGGCAATCACAGCGTCTACAACGTGAGGGATGTCCCCACCCTGCGTGGACCCAAGGGTTCCCCATCTATGGATCTGACCTAAGGAGACAGGCCAGTGTGTGCACAAGGATGCCATTGTGGGAAGATACCCATTAATGAAAACACTGGAATCAAGCAGTGTGCAACAAGGGGGTTGTTTGAACTGGTTACCATTACCGGGTTATGTTTACCGTTTCCCTGTCTCCCTGAAAAGCCATGACTCAGACGTGGGAAGACGGCCACTGCATACTGTTCAGTGATGGGGAAAAATGCAGGTTGCAAAATACTGGGTGGTGAAACCCATCTTTCTTGGGGGGGAAAGGATATCTCTAGAAAAATCTGGAAGGCAGGGTAGCCACAGAAACGCCAATAGTAGTTACTGTGGAGGGGGTAGATTTCAGGTTGTTGCTACTTTCTTCTTTTGTATTAATTTTCTGGTGATGATGAGTATACATTACATGTATAATCAATAAAGCTCTTTTCTCTTCTCTTTTTAAGAAAACTGCTCTGTGGGGGCTCCTGGCTGGCTCAGTTGGTAGAGAGTGCGACTCTTGATCTTGGGGTTGTAAGTTTGAGCCCCACGTTGGGTGTAGAGATTGCTTAAAAATAAAATCTTTTAAAAATAAAAGGAAAGAAAAGAAAAACAGAAAACTGCTCTGTTGCTTGACCTCACATCTCCCTGGGTCTCATCAGTGAGCACCCTTTCTAGCACAAAGCTGCTGTCCACCACCCAAGGAACAGGCAAGGCAGGGACTGGGGTCATTGCCAGATCCTCATCTTTCGATGATGCAGAAAAACATGGAATATATACAAATAGCAGATCATTATGTTGTATACCTAAACTAACATGATGTTGTATGTCAATTATACCTCAAAAACATTGGCGTGCATGGCGATCATCCTGCACGGGGTGTCCATACAGGTCTTGTGTGAATCCAAATCTCTTTTCCTAAACCCTGGGGCCAGAGGTGTCAGGAAACTCCCAGTGGTTCCCTTTAGTGGAGCAATATGGTGCATACAGTAAACATTAGGTACAACCCTGGCAGAGCCTGGGCAGCCTCCACAATCATATCCATTGATAACTCTGCAATGAAATGTACAAATGTGGGGCACCTGGGTGGCTCAGATGGTTAAACCTCTGCCTTCGGCTCAGGTCATGATCCCAGGGTCCTGGGATCGAGCCCCGCATCGGGCTCCCTCCTCTGTGGGGTGTCTGCTTCTCCCCCTCCTTCCTGCTCGAGCTCTCTCTCACTATCTCTGTCTCTCTCAAATAAATAAATAAAATATTAAAAAAAAAAAAAGAAATGTACAAATGTTAACATCAAGGGGAATAAATAAAACGATACATACCTTCCTGTCAGGTGAGGTCAGGTTTTGCCTCCAAATGAATTTACCATCATCTTACAAAAGAACTTTAGGTGTTCAGACCCTTTATTAATTTCAGGATCCCAGCTAAGGGATGGGGGGCCAGGTCAAGATCAGGGCTCAGGCTCGTTGGTTTGGCTGTCCCTGCCCCATCCCCCAGCACCAGGGCTGGCTTCACGGGAGAGCAACCTGCCAGTGACTCAGGGCCCCAGCTTGGTTTCATGGTCTTTGGTCACCGTCTTCAAATTCTTAACACATTTTGAACAAGGGAGCCCTAATTTTTCTTTTGCATAGGGCCCTGCAAAGCATGTGGCCAGTCCTGCCAGCATCCAGAACAAGGCATGGCACCAGGCAATTGCTCAGTAAGTGCTGGTTGAATGAGTGAGGGGAACGTCACCTCTGTCCCACAGGCTTCCTCCTTCCTGATTTTCTATCAGCATGGGAAACGGAAAACCAATCTTCGTCCAGGTCCCGAGTGGCCTACTCACTGGAGGGCTTCGTGTCCATGCAGATTCTCAGGGCACCAGATCCCCATCCAGAATCTCAGGGGGAGGCGTTTGAGTTTCTAACTCGAACCCCCAGTGATTCAGACTCACACGACATTGAGAATCAGCCATGTGATTGCTTTGTTTTTTAAAGATTTTATTTATTTATTTGAGAGACAGAGGGAGCAAGAAAGAGAGAGAGAGAGAGAGTGAGAGTACGCACAAGCAGGGGGAGCAGCAGAGGGAGAAGCAGGCTCCCTGCTGAGCAGGGAGCTCCATGTGGGGCCCCATCCCAGGACCCCGAGATCATGACCTAGTCATGTGATTGTTTTGAAGGCAATCTGGCTCTCTCTGCCTCCTTTTCTAGCTGTGTGATCTTGGGCAGGTTGCCGAACCTCTCTGAACGTCCTAAAATGGGCAAGCCCTACCAGGCCAGTTGTCCGGGAATAAGCCCCTTCCTCACTGGGGGCAGGCGTCCTTGTCTATCTCACCTGTTGTGGGTCCCCAACACCCAGCCTCGGGGCGGGGGGTGGGCAGGCACGCAGAGGGCTCGGGAAACAGGTCCTGCGGGTGCAGACAGGAAGGAGAGTGAGCCCCAGCTCACAGGGCTGCATGAGGGCGGCCAGAGGGTTTGTCAGCATAGGCTGGGCACACAGTAGGTGCCACATAAATGCTGTTACTGGCCTCACACCCTCCTCCTGGGGCTGTGGCAGCAGGCGAGCCCTGCTGGGGGTGGAGGCCTGCGGGCTGGAGGCTGCAGCAGGAGGGGAGGAAGGCAGCGGCCGGGAGGATGGAGTCCAGACACGTCCTGATACCAATTAAGGCAGCTCTGGTGCAGGGGGGCTCGGTCGGCATTTATCAGCCTGCCTGGGAGGGGCTGACAAGCTGTCCTCGGGCTGACGGATTAGACAGCGGACAATTAGGTTTCAGGCGGGCGCTCTGTCTCTCTCTCTCTCTCTGTCTCTCTGTCTCTCTCTCTCTCTCTCTCTCTCTCACACACACACACACACACACACACACACACACATCCCTCTCTCCATCACGCGACAGAGCCCAGCTGGGTCCCTGCCCAGCCCCAGTGATAGGGCCAAACAGACCCAGAGCTCCCACCCCAAGGAGGCAAGGAATGCCCCTCAAAGAGAATAACCAGAGACCCCCCTGCAGCCCTCCACCCATGAGGACCATGACTCAAGACCCCACATTCTCTACCCCAAGCATCGCTTCCAACTGGATCAGGAGAAACAGCCTCTCTCCTTCCTGAATCGGAGCCTTTGACCCACGCGTCCCAATGGAAGGAATGGGTGAGCAAGGAAGGGCACTTTGAAGGACTCGGAAAACCCGGAGGAAAAGTCTTCAAGATTCTAGAATGTTTTATGTTGCAGACGCTCTGGGATGAGTCAGAAACACTAGAAGGGACGAATGACATAAATTTTCCTTTGAGAAAGGCAGAATCTGGCAGGACCCTCCGGCTGCTCCCCCAACCACCCCCACGCTGCAGGCTCCGCCTCCGTCCTGGTCTTGGATGCTTCCCACGAAGATTGTCTCCTGCACCTGACCCTGGACAAGCTCAAGCTGAGCTCATCAATGTCCCTAGGCTCTCCATGCCAGCAAATGGCATCGTTGTCACCCCAAGGCCTGGTCTAGAAATCCGGGGTCAGCCTCATCCCCAACCCTCCCAGCTATAATCCTCACACCTGTCCCTTCACCTCCTAGAGCATTCTCAGATCCACCCTCTTCTCTTCTCTCAGTCCCATGGCCGCCAGCCTGACCCAAGCCACCATCCCTTGCCTGGATACTCCATCAGCCCTGCCTTGGGTCTTTCCTCCTACTGCATCTGGCGCTAGGAGTCGTGGAAAAGGCTCTCCACTCATGCAGCTCTCTGCTCCAGCCTCCGCGGCTCCCACCAACCCTGGGAGAAAGTCCCAGCTCCGGGCTGCCGCTGTATCTTCCTCTCCCCACCTCCCCAGTTCAGTGGCTTCACTCACTCTTCCTCTCTGTGATGATCTCGTTTATTTATTTGATTACTTGGTTGATGTTTGCTCTTCTCCATCCAGCACTGGGATGTAATGGGGTGGGGGAGTGTCAAGGACCAGCTTTTTTTGTTCACCTTTGTCAGCACCAGCACCCAGAGGGACTCATGACCATGACCATGACCCACATCGCCTCCTGAGGGCCACCCTTGCCTCACACCCCCTCTGCCTGGAATGCACCCCACTCACATGCCTCCCTCCAGCCACCAGCCTCAGTTTGGATGTCACTTCTTCCCGAAGCCTCCTGACTCTCCAGCTGGGGCAGCCCCCCACCTCCGCTGATCCCAGCCCCGATGACCCCCGAGTCAAGGTGGCCAGTTCACTTGTCTGCCTCTCCCCCACCCCCATGGGGGGCGTTCCTGGAGGCTGTCTCATTCTCAGTGTCCGGCACACAGTAGGTGCTCAGTTAGTGTGCTCAATCCTCACCAGTGAATGAGCGCAGAATGCCGGCTCTATTCCCAGCAGAGTCCCTGCCTTCCTCTGGCCTGGGCTCCCCTCTGCCCGGGGCACCGAGGGTCCGGGGGCCAGAGTGCACATGACCAGGCACCAGGCTGAGTGACACAGACAGAAATTGCTCTGGGGACACCTGTCACTGGGGACTCTGCCCTGGAAAGGGGGCAAAGGCTTCTGGGAAAACTGGGCTTCGAAGGACAAGTTGGGAAGGAAAAGGAGAGAATATGAACTTTATTCATCCCAAATTGCTCCTGGCCACCATGCTGGGCCCTTGACACAGGTCTGCTTGTTTATTTCTTGTTACAACCTTTGGAACAATAGCTTAGCTCCCCATTCTCAGGAGGCTGGTGAAGAGATGTGAAGTCACGTGCCCAGGACCACGCAGCTGCACGTGGCCGATCCAAATCAAGGCCAGGTGTGGCGGGTGCCAGGGGCCCCGTGCTTGCTGCCTCCAGCGTGCCAGGGACCGCTGTGCCACCGTCTGCCCCCGCCATCCCTCCTCCAGCATCAGGCGGGGTGGGGGAGTGAACCTGTGCGCACAAAGGCGCGCGGGCTGGATGCAGCCTGGCGAGTGGGACACAGAAAACACCCAAGAAGCCTGCAGAAGCTAACTTCGTCACCCCAGAAGGTGACACTGAGAGCCTGAGGGGAAGTGGGTCGGTCACGTGTCCTCTGTGCCTCAGTTTCCCTGTCTGCAAAATGGGGACACGATGGCACCTACTTCATACTGAGGATAAATATCTCTAACGTGCTTAGAACAATTCCTGGTTCAGAGAAGGCACCGTGTAAATGGGTTTAAAGACATCAGTGGGGAACCTCGTGGGTCCGAGTCCAGGCAGAGGGGCTGAGGAGCCCAGGGATGTCTCTGGACTGAGCAGCTCAGTGGGGCCTGGGCCAGTGGGAGGCATGGGGATGGATTTCCTGGGAGGGGACAGGGAGGTCATGGCTTCATTCTCCCCAGCTAGTGGCTGGAGCAGATCCCTAGAGAGCCCTTCAGCGAGGCCACCAGATCTGACAGCAGTGGGCAGCTCGGCCCCCCTGGTGCTCGGAGGCTGAGCCGCTGGGAGACCACCCAGCCCAGCCCCTTCTGGATCCAGGCTGGTGAGGGAATAAGCCTCCTCCTCCCCTTTACCCAAACAGGCCGGGTGTGCACGCGTGCTCCTGGGTCAGACCCCTAGGAAATGAGAAGCGGGGGAGGTCATTCCCTGACGGTGAGTTAGGCAGTCAGGGTGAGGGGGCGAGTCCCCCCCATCAGGACTTTGAGGTATAAAGTCATGAGGACACTGCAATGCAGAGGGGCGGCCACAGTTCTTGACTAGGTGGCATGGCTGGTTGTTTTCGGTTCTGACTCCATCATTCCCCTTAACACACAATGGGCACCTACCCCGTGCCTGGTTTGGGGTATGAAGCTGAGCACACAGACTCAGTACCTGCCCTCAGGGGACTGATAGTCCAGGTAGCACACTGGACACGGTCATTGTCACTGCCAATAGGCCCCGAAGGAAAGGTGCAGGGTGCTTCAGAGCTGGATGGGGCCCCCGAGCTCCAGGGAGATCAGGGCAGCCTCCCGTGGGGCCATCACGGGGTAGCGGTGGGGGTGAGTGGGGACTGTCTGGGAGGCCGAGGCAAAACACAGCGCCTCTCTCAGTCTCCGCTCCCACATTTGTCAAGTGGGGTATCATGGCCAGGGTGCCACACAGGCTAGGGGGACCTCAGTGATGCCATCAGACCAAAGAAAAGGTCCTTTAAGAAATCCCTGCTGATTTACTCTGTCAGTTCCTCAAATGGGGAGCAGGTGTTGTGAAAGCCAAGAGGCACAGTCACACCTGGGGATCAGTGATCTATTCCCAGGACCCCAATAAACCAAGGTCAAAGGCAGAATTCAAGGCTGTCAGACCCCTGACAGGCCTGTAGCCAAGTCACCTGGACTTCTGTGGGTCCCCTGGACCAGAGTCCTCTCCTCTCACCACCTCCTGACTGAACCCACAGGCAGGGGGCTCCTCACCAGCAGGCTCTCACTAGTCCCGCTCAAACAAATCCCCCCAACTCCTACGGACCACCCAGCCCAAATGCGGAGCTTCCATAAAGCCCCTTATTAAGAAATTAGTCAATTTCCTGCTAATTAAAATAAATACTATTCCACATTAAAGGCCAATTAATTTTCGGAGCTGCCAGGGAACTAGAGCCTGGAAAATGTGCACCCCCAGCCCCCCTCCAGCCCCTCAGAAAAGGGCAGCCAGGCAGCGCCCGCAGGGAAGGGGTGGGAGGAGCCACAGATCACGCACTTCCAGGGGGTGGGGAGGAAGCCAGGACCAGTGGTGACTGGTGACCAGGCTGTGGCAGGAGGGGCTGCTGGGCGGGGCTTCCCGGTCCAAGGAACCGGGCTCGCTCAACCCCGGAGCTCTAGACTCTATTTCTCCCAGGAAGCCTAGGACAGAAACCAAGTCTCCTGGGCCAACCGTACAATCAAAAAGCGAGGACTTTCTCCATAACAGGCATCCTTAGTTTGTGAAAAAGATGGGGTTCCAGGCTTGTGGTCACCAGGTCCTGCGCCCTTAAGTTCTTTCACTGAGCCCCACAGCGGCCCTGGGAGGGAAGGGCCAGTGTCCCCACTTTGCAGATGAGCAAGCTGAGGCCCAGAGCCCCAAGTCCCTCTCCTGTGGTCACAGCTTCTAGGAGCAGAGCAGGATGTTCCCCTGGTCCCCTCGCCTGTACCCAGATAAGCCTGCAAGGGTTCCTTTTACAACATGGAGGATTTCACCACAGCTTAAAAAGGGAAGGGCCATTGCCATGTCCACATGAGAACACAGTTCGTCGGTTGTGTTTGTTCAAGGGGAGGCTCACCTGCTCCCTCGTCATAAGAAAGCTCCTTGAGAGTTTGGTGCAGGCCAGGAGGTCTACTCGGCACGGTACAATTGTGATCTCACGGAATCCTCAGCAGGGCATGAGGCTCAGAGAGGTTAGAGAACATGCCCGAGGTCACACAGCCTGCCCACAGCTTAGCCACGGTAATCTGCTGTCTTTAAGGTCCAAGTTTTTCCATTTCCTCAAGGTCAAAACCAAGGTCTATGGGTCTTCTCCTCTCCTGGGGGGCAGCCAGCTACAGAAAAGAACACTGGGTTTACCACGTGACCTTGAACACGCCCCTTTCCCTGGGGCGGGGGGCAGGGGGCTTCAGCTTGCTCAACTGCCAAATGAAAGGGCTGAACTCAATACTCCCTGGGACTCTATTCAACTGGAGCATCCTGCAGGGACCTTCAGTCTGGGGCAGATGGCTGGGAGCAGAGCATCCAGCCTGATGGTAGCAATAGCCGTCCCTCTGCTGGGACAGGGGCACCTGGCTGCCTCACAGCGAGCCCGACAGGGACACAGTGAGAGCAGTGGGGACAAGGGCCCAGCCACCAACTCTGGCTGTCCCCACACTGCAGACTGCTCACAAGGCAGTGCCAGGGACATCCTCTCTGACCCCAGCAGCTCCTATAGGATCTGGGAATCTGCGGCCCACCTACCCCCTGCTCTCTGTTCCTCCCCCGATCCCCAAGATCAACACTCTGCCCAGGCCAGGAGGAGAAGGCAGGGGAGGTATGCAGGGGAGGGGCTAGAAGTGTGGGGGCTGGGGGGGAGCAGATGGTGGGGGGCCCTTCTGACCCTCCATGGAGCCCCCATGCCTCCCCCTCCCGCTGAGCTCTAACTTAGAAACCCCAGCATTTCACAGAAGCTTCTCCCCTGGGAATCATCAGAGAAGCACTGAGGCGTCCTGTTTCTCCTTGATAAGGAAGGCGAGCAGGAGTGGGAGCCGTCTGTCTGCCGTGCTCGCTCCCTGCTTGGGGAAGGAGGGCTCCGAACATCCAGCCCACTCTAAGGAGCACCCGTGTGACAGGCACAGTGCTGGGCACCGAGGACAGGAAAACGGACCAGCCATGGCTCTTGTGCCTGAGAAGTCACCCTGAAGTAGGAGAATCAGACAGAAGGTAAACACGGATGCCACACCAGGACAACTGCCACTTGGCTCTGTGAGCACAGAACTCTGGAAGCGGCTTGTCAGGAGGGTGGTTCCCAGACCACGATTGACCAGGGTCTGAAGGCAGTGTGGAGAGCAGAGGGCATTCCTGGCAGAGGGCGCAGCACGAGCAAAGGCCCTGTGGCACGAGTGAACAAGGTTTTCCGCAGGGGAGGGGGAGAAAGCAGCCTGGTATAGTCCAAGTGCAGTCATATGGGTGGAGCTGACGAGATAGGAGCGGCCAACTGGGGTTCAAGTGCTCAAGGCCTTCCGCCTCGTGCTCTGCCAAGTTTAGACGCAATAAAAGTAACCATAAGAGTAGCCACCCCACTACTGAAAGTTTACGGTGTGTCCAGCGCCGTGCTAAGCCTGCCTCAGGCACTAGGGCTCACTGAACCCGCCAACGAGCGCATCAGATGGCTACCGTTATCATCTCCGTTGACGGATGAGGAACTGAGGCCCAGAGAGGTCAGGTAAGCTGCTGGCAGTCACACAGCTGACAGTGGCCAGGCTGGTACTCGGACTCAGGTTCCTAACTCTGACCCAGCAGCATGTGCTGCCTCTAAGGGCTTTGGGTTTCCTCTTAAGGGCACCGAGAGCCACGAAGAATTTTTTAAGGGAGGTGGGTAGCACAGTCTCAGTGCCCTGAACCCCTAAGTCAGGCTCGTGGAGACTTGGCACGTCCGTTTTCCGGGTCCACTGGCCATTCCAGGTTCCCCAGCCTGGATCTGTTCTTGTTTTCCTTCTGCTCTTTGCTGAACACCAAGGTTTGGCCTGAGTCTTCTGCCCCAGCCCACTGTCCCTAGGTTCCAGCCCTTGGGCTGTGGGGGCCCTCCCTTCCAGGGCCTCCGCAGAACCCAGACTCCCCCTGCCCCCGGTCAGGGGGCTCAGCCCCTCTGGCCCTTCCTGGGGCCCCCACGTTGCCCACTCTTTTCCCTCTTGCCTGCCTTGCTCTGGGATAGCATCCAGGGGGTGTGCCTGGGATGTGACCTCCCAGTGAAGCTGAACGACCCTCCGAAGCCAGCAGAGGTGGCCTCCCCGTGGGGTGCTGTGGCAGCCCTGTGCCCCTTTCTCAGCCTCCAGCTTCCTCAGCATTGTAGGCAGCACAAGACAGCAGGTGTGGGAGACCCCCCAGCATGTCCATTCTCTAACTACCCCATTGTACAGATGGAGAAGCTGAGGCCCTGACATGGAAGGTCCGCAGAGCAGCTGGGGACCCGGAATTCCTGTGTTCTTGCCACAGCTCCAAGATCCTGGTCTTTCATCGTCCCCGCCCCATGTGTTTACTGAGCGCTGTGTGTTTTCACACAGGGCACATCCCATTTGGTCCTCACGTAAGGCTGGAGCAGGCCGGGTTAAAACAGGAAGTCTGGGCTCTCCTGCTATAGCTCCTTCTGCCTCTAAATATGCAGAGTCCCACGTCAGCCTCTGCGCCTCACAGAGTGGTGGAGGCGGGCAGTAGGTCAATGACTAGCCCAAGTTCATGTAGCAGGCCAGCCACGGTCACAAGGGTCTCCTGTCTGAGGTCCTTCCTGTTCTTCCGTGTTAAGACTGGCAAAAGCATTGGCTGGTGCTCCCCTTCCTGTGTTCGTGGCAGACATTACTAATGGATCACAGCACTCTCTCAGCCCAGATGCAGCCTCGGAATCCTTCTCAACACACGCTTCTCAATACAGCTTTCACCCACTCAGAGCTGGTGATCGAGGTGACACCTGTTCACCACTCTCCCTGGACTTCAGATCTAGTCTGATCTCATCCCTGGCCAGGGGCCCAGCACACGGTGCAGGTCACAGGAATAAACATTTGCTGAGTGAGGGAAGGAGCAAATGGTAACCACTGAATGAACAGCACCGGCCAAAGCCAGTCACTCTAAGCTTGCTTCCTCTGTACTAACAACGCGACAATAACAATAAGAGTAACGTCCCAGGGGCTGAGGTTTCCCGCGGCCTCCAAGGCATTTCAGCCGAGCTGAAGGACCACTCTGGGAGGTCATGTCCCCGGGGCCACACACCGCGTGACACAGTCAGGACCTGACCCTGCCTCCTGGCCCAGCACTCTGCCCCTGACCCCATCTCAGCTTGTTGTTTACCATCTGGGCCAGCTGGACTGGACCTGGGTCTCAACTGGGGACATCACGGGTGTCGAGGGCAGATCCCAGGGACTAGGGTGGCAGTGGGTTGATTAGGAGCTTCCTCACCCTACTTGAAATTTTAGAATTGCAGGGGAGAACACAGTGCACCCCCTTCTTTGTACATGTCGGCCGGGAGGGGAGGTCGTCTAGAAAGCTTGGCCGAGGTGGGTCTGCACAGTCCAGTCTCAGAACCCCCAAGATGCCCTCTCTCCCGGCATCCTGTGAATGCATAGTTAGTTGTTTATTTAGTGCCTTTTTTAGAATGCGAAGCCCTTGGAGGGAGGGACCCCAGGCACCTAAGGTAAGATCTGGCTCAAGAGGGGTGCTCAATAAACACTGGATGGATGGATGTAAGGGAAGGAGGACATGAGTGAGTAAATGAGTGGATGGATGGATGGATGGATGGATGGATGGATGGATGGATGGGTGACTGTCCCCTGCACTGGGAGGCATCCAGTGACACAGGCAGGGAGGAATAGAGGATGAACTCTGAGATGTGAGTAGGCAGATCACCCCAAGGATCTCCCCCTCCCCAGCATATTCATTAGGACACATCTGCTGCACCTGGCCCCTTGGCCCCTGCCCCGGAAAGATATAGACACCTCTGCCAGCTTTATTAAGGACCTATTAACCCAGTGTCTTTCAGACCTGGGTTATAGAAGCCAGCCCTGGGCAGGGCTGATGATGCTATCACCGCAGACCTTGGTTTACAGCCCCAGAGGGGGCTCCAGTGGGGGCAGGGGGCTAGGAACCTAGGTCACAGCGAGGGCTTCAGGGCCACACAGGTCTGCCTGCTTTAATCCTAGTTCCTCTGCTAATTGGCTGTGTGGCCTTTGGCCGCTCACTTGCCTTCTCTGAGTTGCCGCTCTCTCACGTGTAAAATGGGCTAATAATGTGCTTGTTTGAGAATTCACTGAGCGAACACATTATATCACTCAGCACAGAGGAGGCCCTTGCTATAACCAGTAACATCCTGAGGACCCTCTGGAGCCAGGCAGGGCGGAACACGCACCCACATCAGCCACCTGACCCTCTTGGGATAGGCAGGTGCAGTAACCCTAATTTATGAATGAGCAAACTGAGAATAACAGGGAGATTAAGTCACACAGCCATACAGCCGGGAGGGGCCAGGGCCAGGATTCAGACGTAGGCACTGGACGTCACAACTGGGTAATTTCCTCCCTGGCTGCTGAGCAGGAACAAAGCCTGGGCCGGGTGGGTGGGGCTGGAGGGGGGCCTCTTCCATCTCCAGTCGCCCACCCCCCTCAGCGCCTTGAGGTGACAGCACAGCAGAGCAGAGGGGGAGCTGGGATAATAACAGAGATTTACAGTTTCCAGCGCAATTAACTGCACCATCTGGATGCCACACGTCCACCTGGGTGTGTTAGGGACCCCAACCCTTCGGCATAAGTGGCAGGAAGGGACAAGGGGGATGGGAGAGCTGTCGGGGGGCTGCCAGGTTGGTGGCGGAGACTGCGTGGGGCCCACCTGGCTCTCCTCGAGCCCCCCCATGTGCCCCTGAGATCTTTCACTAAGGGAGCTGGGTCCCTGCCAGTTTCCGAAGAGTCCAGAATGGTTGAACCCAAGGATGCAAATGCAGAGGGGGTCGTGGCCTGAGCCAGGAAAAGGTCAGAGGACACATAGTAAGAGCAATAGTGACACAAACACAATGCCTGTTTTCAGGGGTGCACGACGGTCCAGGACTCGACCACCTTGTGTTCTGTGCCACCTTCCAGCCTTGTGATCCCCCAGCAAGTGGCTTCACCCGTCTGAGGCCCTGTCTTCTCACCTGTGAAATCAGGATCATCATGGTACATATCATGGTCGTCCTCAGGAGGGCTGTTGTGAAGGCTAAATTGGGTAAGGAAATGTACAGACCCCGGGGTAATGCCTGGCACAGAGTAATTCACAACCAGTGGTTGTTGAGATTAGTGTCCCATTTACCAGAGGGGAAAACCGAGGCCCAAAGAAGGTAAGTGACCTGCCTCGGGCTGTACTGTGGGTTGGTGGCGGAGCCTGTGACAAAGATGGACCTACCCTGAGATAGAGCCAAGCCCAGAGTCTTGGGCCTCCAAGGTGGCAACCCTGGGTCACGCCAGGGAGAGTGGTAAACCCCTTCCAGCTCCAGTAACAGCTGCCCTGTTCTGAGTACCTACTCCACGCCAGTTGCTGCTAAGAGCTTTGATACATCACTTCGAGGAATGATCACAACGTGGGAGGTGGGCATTGCACCGTCCCTATCATCCAGGTGCTCAAGCTTCAGGGGGGCCCCAGCTGGGATTCATCACCAGGACACTCTGGTTCTGAAGCCCTGGTTCTCGGCACCAGCTACTGTCCTTGGGCAGAGGTAGGGTCTTCTCTTCACCATAGCAACTGCTCTCAGCTTCTAACTGTGTCTTCATTTCCTCCTAAAAGAAGGAGAGGGCTAATTATGATGCCAAATCAGCCATGGTGGACCTGAAGTCTTCTGGACATCAGATAGAAGCTTCCCCTTCAGGGCTGAGGACCCTCTCCCACATGTGGAAAGGGGGCGGGAGGAGGGAGGAAGGAACATCACCCCATGCCCCCAATCTCTCCTTAGCTCTGTGGAGTCCGAGTGGCCAGATCCCCTCAGCCAGCAGGAGGCGGGGAGCGTTGGTGGGGGGGGACCAGGCTGGCTGGGGGCAGGGGGAGAGGAGAGCAGTAGCAGGTTTGAAGCAGCTTCCTCACACACTGTCCCCCTTCCTCACACACTGGCTCCCTACATTCCCATCTGGCCAGCCTGGATGCTGCAAGTCTGAGTCCACCCCATACAAAAACAAAAGCGCGCCGTTTCCATTAGAGAAAACCCCAGAGACATGGGCTGTGCTGCTTGCCTTCCCTCTTGGCCAGTGTGACCACGGCAGGGGCCAGGAAAATGACAGCTGTCCTGCCCAGGGGAGAGAGGTCCCAAAGTCCTTGGCCCCAGGCCCGCTCCGGGCCATACCCTGGGGACCAGCCCCGAGCGCCAGGGCCCCACTTACACCCCCCTGCCTTCGAAGAGCGGTGCCAGATGGGGAGGCTCTGGCTCATGGCCTCTGCCCCAGCTCCGCAGGCCCCGTGACCTGTCCTCCTGGGATCCCCTGGCCTGTCCATCTGAGATGACCCTTCCCCCTTCCCCGCAGAAACCCAGACCTCTGACCCTTATTAAAAACAAACCAAACAAAATCTGGAAAGAAAAAAATCCTCCACAAACAGCCTCAGAGATGATCGTGTGTCTGCCCCAACACACACACACACACACACACACACACGCATGCACACACACACGCATGTACACACCAGCCTCCGACGTGCACGGCTGCAGCCAGCTTTCGCGTAAACAAGTTGTTGGAGAGTGCTTTTGTTTATGAAACATTTAGGTTTCCCTCAACTTCCTTGGGGGGGAGGGGGTGGACTGTTCCATAGTTTTCTGGCGACCAGGAAACGGAGAGGAAGCCTGGGGTTTGGCGGGATTTCATTTCTCCCTCTGTGCTCTCTGCCGGGTACAATCTGGGGAAGGGCACGCGAAGAGAAAAGGAGGGGGGTCCCTGGGCATCACCTGGGAGCAGTCCCCCACCCCCACGGGGAGGTCAGGCTCAGAGAGGGCGGCAGGCAGGCCCGGGCTCCCCTCGGCGACCCGGAGGACGCGGCCCAGCGCTCAGAAAACGTCGGGGACGCTGAGTGATGCGTCCCTGCCCCCTCGGCTCCCGCTTCCAGCGCCGGGAAACCGCCGAATCGGCCAGGAACAAAGGCGGGGCTGCCTCCCGAAGGCGTACAACAAACAGTTTTGCTTTTTTTTTTTTTTTTTTTTTCTTTTCGCACCCTAGCGTGCGGCCGCGCAGCTTCGGGGTCCGGGCGGCGCCGGGGCTGCGGCTGGTGCCGCCGCGACGCCCGCGCGGGGCAGGCCCCGGGGCGCATGCGCGGGCCGGGGCGCAGGAGGCCGCGGCCGCCCGCGCAGCCTCGCTCGAGCCGGTCTCCGTGGCAACGGGCTCGCGGGGCGGGGGGAGGGGCCGGGCGGCGTGGGCTGCGGCGGCTGCTATTTCTGCCGCTTCCTGTTCCTCGCGGCCACGTCGCCATGGCAACGGTGTTACTCACCGCGGCCGCTTCCCGGCTCGGCTGGCGCGCGTGACCCCGGCCGCCCGCGCCCCCTCGTCTCTCACTTGCTGCGCTGCCGCTCTCCCCCCCGCCCCCCGGCGGCGTCCTCCTCCGGCACCCCGGTCCATCCCGCGCGCCCCGGCGCCCCATTCTTCCCCCTGCTCCCCGCCCCTCTCCGCCGGTGCCCGCGGCCCGGGAGGGAGGGCGGAGGGAGAGGCAGATTGATGGGGGACGCTTATTAAAAAACATTGTAACCGTTTCCGTTTTTATTACGTTGACAAGGGAGCGTTATTTACTGTTATTGTTTGCCGAGCGGGCCGCGCCGGAGCGCGGGCGGCCTCCCGGGAGCTCACCTTTCGGGCGGGCCCGGGGAAGTCGCGGGTGGGAGCGGGAGGCGGGGGCGGCGAGGGGGCGCCCCGGGCAGACGCGGCCCCCCGGGGGTCCTGCCCCTCGCCCCTTCCCCCGCCAGCCCGGCCGACCCCCGCCGCGGGGCGTGTGTGCGCGCGGGGAGAGACTGCAGAGGCCGGGTGACTCGTGCTGAAGGAGAAAGGCAACAAAAAATAAAAAAGGAACAGATGACTTCATTCTCGGGAAGGCTCCGTCCTACGTGGACCAATTTCCTGGGGACACAGCTCGGCTGCCGTTGGAAGCACTTAAAACTAAACCAGATAAAGACCAGAAAATTCTCAGCATTGCCTGAGCCGATCAAGGGCAGGTTGGTGGTGCGTGAGCCCTGGGCGTGCAGGGAGGAGGGTCGCATTCCTCCACCGCCCCTGGGGCTTCGCTTCCAACACACACCTCCCCGCCTCCCCACTCATACTCCCTCCGGTACCCCGAGAGGGTGAGCAACTGCCCCAAGGTCACACAGCCAGTTTTTTATTATGCTTGGACACCCGCAGGGACAAAACCCGGCGGAGGCTGGGGAACGAAAGCCAGTGGCTGGCCTGGGAGCCTTGGAAGAGGGTGAGGCTCAGCTGGAGGCCCAGCAAGGGAAGATTAACTCGGCAGGTCTAAGCTCTGGCAGGCCTGGCTCCTGCTTACCACACTGGAGCCTTCAGCTGGGGGGTTTGTGGGAGGTGTGTCCCCAGGGATCTGAGGGGCCTGAAGGATGCCCCCACCCCCCAAGCCCCTGCTGGGATGCTAATCTCATCCTGCTAATTAAAGTTTGCAATTCTGTCCCTAACTCAACTCCCCACTCTTGAACGTTATTAGCTGAAAGGCAAACAATTGGTGCTCCAGACAGAAGCCAGAGGAAAAAAGGCCTCTGCAGTTCACATTATAAAAAGGATTTTTAAAAAGATGTTTATACTTATAAACAAATGACTCCTGATGAACAGACCAGGTTTTGGAAACTTAATTTTCAGAGCACACCCCACCCCCAACCTATTTTGTGTTTTTATGCCCCTTCCAAGGACACGAGGCTTGGGATTTGGTCGCCGCAGCCTCTCCTGGTCTCTTGGCCTTAGATGATCGACCAGGGCTTTTCCAGGCCCAGGATCGCCTCTCCAGACTCCCTGGAGTCTAAAGCGACAAGCCGGTTCCCGATTAAGGCCTCTGGGTCTGGGGCAGCGCAGCAAGATAAAGTTATCTTCAGCTCTGTTCCCAGCAACCACCAGTTCTCAGCTTTGGAGCCCTTCCTGAACGCATGAATCAAAAGTCTTGGGCTCCAAGAAAAGAGAATTAGCCCCCAACCCCCAGTCCTTCCCCAGTCCTTTGCTGCCAGCTCCATGATATGGGAAAGCAGCACCGCCCTCCACTCCTCCCCCTGCGCTGGCCTTCCAAGCAAAACTCATCTCTGGCCACAGGTTTAGAGTTTAGCTGATGTGAGAGTCCTGCCCCTGGGCAGTGTGTGAATAGGACTGAGATGACAGATGACACCCAGCATCATCCAGAGGTAGGAGGACCTTGGAGATTATGCAGACCAACCACTCCTGCTTCCCTATTTTACAGGTGGGCAAACTGAGGCCCAGAGAGGAGAAGAGACCTGACCGAGATCTGCCACTGGTTAGAGGTGTTCTTGCCTTCCATTAGGGTGCTTCACTACCCCACTCTGATCCTTCTGTGGAATTATCTGTACGGATCATAAGTTCAGGAGCTGGGGGGCAGGAGGCTCTGAAGTCAGACTGCCTAAGTTCAAGTACTTACTTCTAAGTGAGACCTGGGACAAATGAATTCTTCTCTCTGAGCCCCCACGGTCTTGTGTGTTAAGTGGGGTTGACAGCACCGGCCCTGGGTTGTCTTAAGGAATAAAGGTGGTCCAGGAAAAGTCCTGGGACTAACACCAGTACATACTAGTACTTAACTAATGTTGGCAATGATGCTGATGGTGGGGGGAGGGGGGGATGCTGGTACTTGTAGTGGGTTGAATGGTGGCCCCCTCCCCAAAAGATATGTCCACATCCTCATCCCTGGAACCTGTGAATGTGACCTGATTTGGAAAAAAGGTCTGTGTAGATGTCATGAGGTTAAGGATATTGACATGAGATCATCCTAGATTACCCAAGCGGGGCCTCAGCGACATCACGAGTGTCCTTATATGAGACAGAAGAGAAGAGCGGGACACCCAAGGGGAGAAGGTCAAGTGCAGACTGAGGCAGAGAGGAGAGGAATGCAGCCACAAGCCAAGGAGCACCTGGAGCCACCCGAAACAGGAAGAAACAAGGAAGGATTCTTCCCGGGGTCTTGGGAAGGGACACAGCCCCGATGACCCCTTGATTTTGGCCTTCTGGCCTCCAGAAGTCTGAGAATAATCTTGGTTTCAGCTACCAAGGTTGTGGTCATTTGTTATGCAGCCCCAGGAAGCCAATACAGTGGGGATGCTGGCCGGGAGGCTGGAGTGGTGGCCGCGGGGGCCGCGGTGACAGTGGCCATGATGACAGCGGTCCTGGTGACACAGGAGGTGGCTGCATTCATTTCCTGGGGCTGCCTAACAACGTACAAACCGTGCGGCTTAAAAAACCTGGAATGTATTGTCTAAGAGCTCTGGAGACCAGAAATCCAAAATACGATGTCAGCAGGGCTGTGTTCCCTCAAACGTGCTGGGGAAGGAACTGCTCCGGGCCTCTCTCGGGGCTTCTTCAAAGGTGTCCACACTGCCCCTTTCTAGAAGGACATATTGGATGAGGGCCCACCCTGATGACCTCATCTTAATTTGATCACCTCTGTAGAGACCCTGTCTCCAAATAAGGTCACATTCTCAGGTGGGGTGGGGGGGTAGGACTTCGACATATCTTTTTAAGGAGACACAATTTACCCCCGAACAGTGGTGCTGGTAGAGGGATGTTGGGGTGGGGGTGGTGGTGACAGATGGGAGAGATAGAAATGGTGATGGTGATGGGATGAGGCCTTGGCCCTGGACCCCCAAACTCTGCAGGAGCTTCCTGGGATAGACCTGGTTGCTGAGAGTTGTATTCCGGGGCACTTCAGGCCTGGGGGAGGTCAGGGGGAGCAGGGGGCGAGGAAGGGGGGCTCCCTCTGCTTCTGCCTCCTCCCTCTCACAGAAGAGCAAGAGCTGAGTCAGGCCGGCCTGGCCTTTCTGCGGGAGCCCCTAGCAGAGGCAGACCCAGCCCCGAGCCCAGAAAGCCAACTGGTCTCCGGCAGAAGACAGGCAGGGTTAGGCCACTGGTGTTTTCCTTACCAGACACAGTTACATTACCTCCCTTCTCAGCCTGGCTCTCTCTGGCTTTCGAAGAGGAAGACTGATAATGGCCATAGCCCTCACTCATACTTCCGTGTGTCCGCTTATGAGCGTCAGGGAACACAAGCTCTTGCCACCATCCCGTGCGCCGGGAGGCGGTGGGCTGCAGGACCGGCTTCCCACGTTTGCGCTGCTCACATTCTAGGGAAGAGAACGACAAAGAGCAAAGAGACAGGCCCATCCCAGGATCCAGAGAGGAAAGGAAAGCAGGGTGAGGGGCTGGTCTGGAGTTCCAAAACAGGGCTCACTGAGGTGAGGAGGTGACCATGGACCCGGTGCAGTGAGGGAGTGAGCCCCGGGAGAGGTCGGCACCAGGGGGGCAGCAAGTGCAAAGGCCCTGAGGTGGCGCATCCTGAGCCTAAGACGGGGAGCAGAGTGCGCAGGTCACCTTGAAATCTCAGACTTTTTTCTAGGTAGGCCTAGAAGCCAATGCAGGGTAGAAGGCAAGAGTGAGCCCAGGGCTAATTTGTGTGGGTTTTTTTTTTTTTTTTTTAAGATTTTATTTATTTATTTGACAGAGAGAGAGCACAAACAGGGGGAGAGGCAGGCAGAGGGAGAGAGAGAAGCAGGCTCCCCGCCAAGCAGGGAGCCCAACATGGGGCTTGATCCCAGGGCCCTGGGATCATGACCTGAGCCAAAGGCAGACGCCCAACCTACTGAGCCACCCAGGCACCCCTGATTTGTGTTTTTAAAGAATTTCTGGTTTCCACGAGCAGAACACAGACTTCAGGGGCTGGAGAGAAGGTGATGGAGTCCAGGCAAGAGATGGTGGTGGCCGGGGACAGCAGCGGTGGGGAGATAAAAATGGCTGGATGTGGGGTGTATTTTAAGAAAAGCCATCAGGATTTGCCAAAGGATGGGCCGTGGGTGTGGAAGGAAGAAGAGTCGAGGATGACTGCGTCATCGTGAACAGTGGGAGGTACCATTTCCGGAGATGAAGAGCAGTGGGGGTGTGGTGGGGAATTGAGAGTTGGCATTTCTGAAAAGCTTGTCTGATACTCCTAGAGCGCACACTTAGGGCTCTCACACACTGCTGCTTGATCCACATAACCCCCGAGAGGCAGACTCTACTAGTAGCCCCCTTTCTCAGATGAAGAAACTGAGGCCCAGAGAGGCTAAGTAATTGGCCCAAGCGTGGGAGCTGGTAAGGATACCATCCAGGTAGTCCAATTCCAAAGCTCATTTTCTCATTTGTTCAAGTGTTCCTTCATCTGCTCATTCATTCATTCATTCATTCACTATTGTGGGTACTATATGCTAAGTCTTGTTCTAGGCTCTGATAACGCAGCGATTCTTTCAAGCTATGCACTGGGGAAGCACTG
This sequence comes from Phoca vitulina, assembly GCF_004348235.1. Taxonomy (NCBI): domain Eukaryota; kingdom Metazoa; phylum Chordata; class Mammalia; order Carnivora; family Phocidae; genus Phoca; species Phoca vitulina. The sequence goes on along the minus strand of NW_022589724.1, from coordinate 27,087,760 downwards.
GGGAGGCACTGGGGAGGTGATGGTAAGCAAGCCAGATGCAGGCCCAACCTGCGTGGAGCTGACTTTCTATGGAAGAGATAGGTGGGTGAGGAGCAGAGAGAAGCGCGGTGACAAGACGCTCACAGATGGTGGTAAGCGCCGTTGCGGAGAGTGACCGTGTGCCGATTCAAGGCCAGGAGAGGGGCACACACTGCAGAGAGCTTGGGGCTGCCTGGGAGGAAGGGAGACAGGTCAGGAGGAACGGTGTTCCCAGCAGAAGGAAAGGCAAATGCGAAGGATCTCTTGGTGGGCGAGTCAGGAGGGGAGAGGGCCAGGGAGTAGCCAGGGGGCTGAGAGACCAGCCACCAGGAGGAGGCCACCTGGTCCAGAGGCAAGTGAATGGGGAAGAAAACCAAAGCAGAGGGGTGAGCGGGGCTGGCCCCACAAAGCAAGCAGCCCTGGAACTCTAGGAAGGACATGGAGGGAGCATTGACTGCCAAACCGGAAACGTGTGTGTGCAGGCCATGACCCCAGGGGAGACCAGGAGAGGGATGGCCCAGACCCCAAAAGGGTGAGGCACACCCCCAAGACTGAGCCCGGGTCAAGTCATTCACTTGCTCGCTCACTCATCGGACAACTAGTAACACCTCAGTGCATCCTACCCATCCTGGGATGCAGCAGGGAAAAAGCCCAGGTCCCTTCCATGAGGAGGGTGAAGATTTGTAAATACATGTGAAGTCAGAGAGAGGTACGGGTGCCATGGGGAGCGAGGAGGCACCACCAGCCCGAGGAAGAACGGGTTTCCCTGTCGGAGCTGGAACAGTAACTCCAGCTTTGGGGACCGAGCCCTGTTGGATGTTCCTTAAGTCTTGGGGTCCTCCTAGCTCCTGCAGTCATGCACAGGCCCCTAGTGAGGAGGGTTCGCAGAGCCTTTGTCCCCCTACCCGCTCGTTCCCACACTCAGCCCTTCTTCCTAGCCCTTGGCCCTCCTTTCCTTGGTCAGCTGCCCATCTGGGGGCAAAGCCAGATCCGCAAGCAGAGCAACCTCCCAGTGCCCAGGGGCTGTGTCAGAGCCAGGGAGAGGTTTAAGGCACCTGCCCCCAGCCATAGTGGGGGGAAGGCTTAGCTCCTGCAGGCCCTATCCCTCTCTCCTCCCTACTACCCCATCTTCTGTCCGGGCACACAAAGGGTTGGGGGGACAGGGCCCAGGAGCTCCAGGCCCCGGAGGCTGAACACTTCTTGTGGGGCAGAGGGCAGGGCTGCATATTTAAAAACACACTCCCGGCAGATAAAACAAAACAGCTAAGAACAACCACTCCCGTTGACCCCCTCAGCTGAGCTAGTATTCCCAGGTGATCTCAGCACTGCTGCACCCCCATTGGGGTTACTCTCATTAGCCCCCTTTTATGGGGGAGGAAACAGAGGCTCTGTGGGTCCAGTGACTTGCTGGGGGGCCAGAGCAGGACTCCGGGCTGATGACACGCAGCTGGGGTTGGTGGAATAATGGGGAAACGGGGGCCTCAGGTGGATGGGCCCAGCAGCTCCCACAGATGCCCTCACAGCGGCCCTCGGGGCAGGCAAGTGCGTTAGCCCCACGCTAAAGCAGAGCCCTGGGCAGGGGGCGGCGGGGGCGGTCAGTTACCCCCGGTGTTGCACAACTAGTGAGAGGGGGTGAGATTCGAACCCAGAGCTGTCGGACTCCAGGGCCCCGTGAACCTAGAACAGAAGGGACGAGTGAGGTGATCGGCAGGCCTCACCATGTCCCCATGGTGCCTAGGTGCCCACAGGGTGTGGAGGACCAGGCACCTCCCTGGCCGCCCTGGTGGCCAGCACGGCGCCTCTCTCCTCACACCTTTTCACTGTGACAATCTATGCTACCCCAGCCTGGACCCAACTGCCCTGCCCTCAGGGCTGCCCTCGATGGCCCTCGAGGGCCGGTCCCTGCACTATGATGACCACCAGGAGGGCACTCTGCGGATACCAGCCTTCCAGAAGCATTGGCCTGTGCAGGGGTGCCCCTTGCCCCAAGGCCTCAGAAAAAGCAGCTGCCAAACCCTGGAGCCTACCAGGCCTAGGATCCCGCGCTACCCTGGCCTTAGCTTAGGCTGAGCCAGGAGGTGCCTCCACGGGTGGGGACCCAGGGAAGGGGTATAGGGTCCCCTCCCACCACCTGCTCCTAGGGCCAGTCCTCACCTGCATCACTGCTGCAGTGAGGATGGGCTGCAGCCTTTGTGCACGTTAGGGTGGGCAGGGTGGGCAGAAACAGCAGGATGGGAAAGGGAGGACGGGAAGGAGAGGCAGGAGAGAGAGATGGAAGAATGAGAAAGCTGGAAATCGGGAAATGCCGCTGGGCAGAGGGCCTCAGAGGGAGGGGAGACAACAGGGAAGAGGGGTACCAGGGAGGGGCCGGCTGGGGAAGGAAGCTCCTGAAGGCAGAGCCCCAGGAGCAGAATGGGGAGAGAAAAGGCCAAGGAGAAGGGAGAGAAGAGGAGGGGAGGGGAGGAGGATCATGTGCCCAGAGTAGAGCTGGGGGCACTGAGAGGGGGCTGGGGGGTTTTAGGGGGCCCAGATGGACAAGGCCAGCACATTCACCACATAACATCCCTGGGGCAGCCCCCTGGGGCTGGGGGGAGGCAGGTGGCCAAAGGTGGCTTCATCAGCACCACCCCATCCTCCCCAACTGAGCTGGGGAGAGGACTGGCTCTAGAAGGGGGATAGCCAAGAAGGACATAGTGGGGTCCCTCGGGGCCTCAAGCTCCCCGCCCTTGAGCCCCTAAAGCCCCAAACCACTCTTCCCCTGCACCAGCCTGGGCTGTGTGACCTTGGGCAGGGAATTTGCCTCTCTGGGCCTGCAAGGCCCTGCAAAGGTGCGGAGCTCAGTGTGGAGTCAAGTGCTCAGGGGTTGCAGGGGTGAGACCCAGATAGGCCTGGGAGCCGCTTAGAGCCGGTGGGCTGTCCGTGCCCGAGGCGCCTGGCCTCTCCGGGCCCCACAGTGTGGGGTGATAGAATAGGGTCTGCAGTGCTCAGCTGTGGGGACGACGAACAGAGAGATGTGTAAACTGTAAAGTGCGGAGGACAATGGTTTGCTTATCTTAAATGGTCATCCACAAAGGTAAGTTTAGGTTTGTGCCAAATTGAAGGGGAAGGGAGGTGTGTTGAGAAGAAGCCCCTGAGGGACCCAGACCACCTGGGTCAGGAGACCTCTGCAGCCTGGACCCATGAAGGGCAGGCTGTCCTGGGGGCTCCCGCTGGGCACAGGGGGTCCCACTGGGGCCAGGTTGGCCACTAGTGAGTCGTGGAAAGGCATGAGCATGCAGGTGGGCCCTGGTGCAGGTTAACCTTGGAGACAGGGGCTCCAGGAACCCCCTAAACCCCAGGATCCCCTCACAACCCCCCACTCCTGTTGTCCAAGGACAGAAGGACATAGGGACGGGGAGGAAGCTGGGGTCCCTGGTCCACCGGGGATTTTTCCCTTTTGCTCAAGGCAAGGAGGGGTGAGGGGAGAGGAGAGAAAGCCGTGGCAGGGAAGAGATGGAGCAGGGAGGCAGGGAAGGAGAGAACAAGGAGAGAGTGGTTGGAACCTTGAGAGAAGCAGCCCAAGGAAAGGAGTAATGAGAAGAGAAGGAGGAAGCAGAAGCAAGAGGTGGCTCAGGCTCCCGCAGCCCATCTTCCAGAGACAAAGGCCCCCGGGGGCCGAGGAGGGGAGGGGGGGTGCAGGGAGAGGGAGGGAGGGCATGCTGCGCCTGGGCTCCAAACCACCGAGACCCTGCCCCTCATCCAGCTGAGGCTCTGACCCCGGGGAGAGGGAGAGCGCTCCAAACTTAAGAGGGAAAAAGTCTACCAGCTGCCCCTGGGGCTGTCACAACAGATAAAACCTCACCCAGGCTCCAGCAGGAGCGCCCCTGCACACTAATGCACAGCAGCGAGCTAAAAATACTGGCTTGAGTGGGGAGGAGGGTGAACAGGGAGGAGGGGGCGGGAGGATGGAGGAAGGAGGGAGGAAGATGGAGAGAAGGGAGGAAGGTGGGGAGGAGGGAGGAGGATGGGGAGGAGGGTGAGAAGGAGGGAGGAAGAGGGTGGGGAGGAGGGAGGAAGATGGGGAGGAGGGAGGAGAATGGGAAGGAGGGAAGAGGGAGAAGGATGGGGGTGAAGGAGGAGGATGGGAAAGAGAATAGGGAGGAAGGAGAGAGGAGGAGGAGAGAGAAGGATGGGGGTGAGGGAGGAAGAGGGGGATGAAGGAGGAGGAGGAAGGAGGATAGGGAAAAGGAAGGATGGAGAAGAGAGAGGTGGGGGGAGGAGGGAGAGGATGGGGAGGAAGGAGGAAGAGGGGGATGAAGGAGGAGGAGGAAGGAGGATAGGGAAAAAAGGAAGGATGGAGAAGAGAGAGGTGGGGGGTGGAGGGAGAGGATGGGGAGGAAGGAGGAGAGCAGGGCTGCAGGTCTGGGCTCAGGCAGCCCCGGTTTTCCGGAGTGTCCTAATGACCCAGATGTGCAGCTTCAGGGAGATGCCTGCTTTGGGAGCTGCAAATCGCCGCCCCCAGCTGCTCCTCCCTGGGACAGAGTGAGGTGGGGAGGAGAAAACAGGGGAGAGGCAGGGAGCAGAGAAAAATAGGAGAGCTGAACTCTGAAGGGCTGGGGTAGGGGTGGACTGGGAGGTTGTGGGAGGGAAGGAGGGAGGAAGGGAGGGAAAGAGGAAGGAAGGAAGACAAGGAAGTGGAGTGTCCCTGGGGCTCTGGGGCACAGACCTCCAAGGGACCACACGCACCAAATCTCCGCCCTGTTCTTTGCTCCAGATACTGGGGAGCTTGGCTCCGGGTATCTGGGTTGATCAGGTGGGCCTGCCCCCAGCCCTGCTTCTGGTAGACCCCTCCCCTTTGGTTGCCTGAAGAACGTCCCTGGTCTGGCTCCTTGAAGAAGACCTGCTAATGATGTAACCGGAGCCCAGAGCCCAGCCCCAACTAAGCCTTGACATCTGGTACCCAGAACATTCTGGAGAGGGAGGGACCCATGTTGTCCCCATTGGACAGACTCGCTCATTCATTCAACAACATCTAACGAGCACCTTCTCTGGGCTGCCATGTGCTGGATGCCGGGGGTACGGGGGAAAACAAGACAGAAAAGTGCCTGTCCCACATGGACAAAGAAATCCTTAGACCCAGAAACATGCAAGGAAGGGAGAGAGAGAACATCAGCAGGGCAATGACGGGGGAGGGTGGTCACGGAGCCCCTCCCAGGAGGTAACCCGGACCCACAACCTGAGTGGTAAGGGGGATACAGCCTAGCAAAAATCCAGAAAGAGGGGCGCCCGGGTGGCTCAGTCGGTTGAGTGTCTGACTCTTGGTTTCTGCTCACATCATGATCTCAGGGTGGTGGTCTCGGGGTCGTGGGATCGAGCCCTGCATCAGGCTTTGCATTGGGCATGGAGTCTGCTTGAGATTCTCTCTCTCCCTTTCCCTCTGCCTCTCCCCCAGCTTGTGAGCTCCCTCTCTCGTGCTCTCTCTCTCAAATAAATAAATAATTAAAATCTTAAAAAAAAAAAAAAAATCCAGGAGGAAACTGAGGCTGAGAGACACAGTGAGGTCGCTAGTCCAAGACGGGTTAACAACAAAGCAGGATTCAAACTCAGGCCCAGCTGACCCCAACCCACACTGGTAACCCCGGGCTCTCCTGCATCTCCTGAGCCAGTGTCACTAAGGGCTGGTGGATGGGGAGGCAGGGAGGCCAAGGGACCCAGGGCCCAGGAGTCGTGGGAAGCAAGACCTCCCTCTCCTTGGTTCCTGAGCAACCTGGAGGTCTCATCCCCGTGCATGAAGCACAATCCCAGCACGCCACCATCTTCAGAGCTGTCCCTGTGGCAGTGGGCAGATGTCCCCGCACTGGGACAGACAGACACCACCAGGCCTTGAAGGGTCGGGTGACATTGGGAAAACCACCTCAACTCTCTGCAAAGCAAAGCGTCTTTGCTTGAATTCGCTCATCTTTTTTTTTCATTCTGAGCTGCGCCCCCAGTGCTAGGAACTGTCCTGTGCCTTGTGTGGGCAGGGCGACACGGTGGTGGCCACAGGAACTCAGGCCTGTCCCCTAACTTCTATGTGCCTCAGTCTCTTGTTCTCAAAAATGGGCTCCTGTGAGGCGTGGATGAGATGCGTGTATGTAAAGCCAGGCATCAGCCCAGAGAACACACACAGTCGGGGTTTGGCGGCGGGGGTGTGTGTGTGTGTGTGGGCAGCTCAGCTCAGACACCCCCTCCCGAGAAATGCCTGTCCTGACCACCCTCACTCTGCCTCCTTGCTCAGTTCCTCAACAAAGCCTCCAGCTGCAAGGTTTACATGCAGGGAGCCTTGGGCAGGGACCTAACGGTCTAGGCCTCAGTTTCCCCATATACAAAAGGAGAGGGCAGTGACTGCCTCGTGGGACCATGGTGAGGGGAGCTGCCTGGCACGAGGGGCATGCCCCCGGGGCATCCTCACTCTCCACAGCCTCTCGCCTCCCCCGGGGGTGCCCGTCTCCTGAGCACCGGGCCTCCGGCGCCCTGGCCGGTGCTCAGCTGCTAAGTGTCCGGGTGGTGCTCACTGAGCAAACGGCGGCTGGAGCTTCTCCCCCTTGCCTCGCGCGCCTCTTCTGGTTTCTCTGAATTCACTTCGCTGACAGAGCGCACGGCCCGAGACCCTGCCCTGGGACAACACAGTAGGACGTCAGCCTTCTTGCCCTCTCCTGCTTGCCCAGCAGCAATGGCCCAAGCCTCTCCTGTGCCCTCATCCTTCTCCGAACCTTCCAGGTCCCCTCTTCTGCCGCTGCCTGGGGCTCTGCCTCCCTCCCCCCTTGGACCCCTCTGGGTCCCCAGCAGGACGGCGACCCCCTGCAGTTGGGGTCCCCTCGCACACACAAAACGCAGAGCAAGGGTGTGACCTGAAGAGGAACAGAAGGAAGGAGGAGGAGACAGAGGGTCAGAGAGAGACCCGAACATGATTTCCAGCAGACTCGACAGCTGGACTTCAGTTATATTTAAGTTCTACGTAACTGGCCTTTCCTTGGATTTGTAGCCTACTGTCTTGCTAACCTTTTAATGCAGCCCCTGATTCTAAGAGTTTTCCCACCTTCCCTGTCCCCCTGGGCGGCCGCGCTCCTCCTGCAGCTGCAGCTGGGTGCGTGCATGTGTGCATGCGTGTGTGTGTGTGTGTGTGCGCATGCATGTGTCTGTGTGTGCGCCTGGGGCCGGGGAGTCGAGGACAGCCCGAGCTTCTTCTGGGGGCCGGAGGGAAGGAGGCGTTGGCCCCGCAGCTGGGCAGAGCCAGACGAGCGCCCCCTGTCCCCAGCACCCAGGGCCCAGCGGGGTTTTGCCAAGGTGACGGGCGACTGGCAGGCTGTGGCGGCTGTTTGTTTGATTTCCCCCTATTTCCAAACTAGTTGAAATTACACACCAAGCATCCATTTAATTAAGTTTTCCGGTGTGTGGCATAATTAGTCAGACACATGACTGGTACAGGGTGGGCGGTCCCAACCCGGCTCTTTGCCTGTTAGAATTCGCAGCCCTCGGGCCACAAAATATGGCAAGTTGTAATCTGGGGGCTGGAGGCGGCAGGCGAGCCAGCCAGAGCTGCCACCTTCCTCCCTCAGCAGGCTCCTGCCTCCGTGGGAGGGGAGCTGGGCAGGTGGCGTTGGCAGAGACCGAGCTCCGATGGAAGTCTGGGAGACCTTCACCTTCACGGGGGCCCCAGAGTCGGGCAGAGTCCGGCAGGACGGAGCCAGGAGACGGACTTTGCCCCTGCTATAGAAGCAGTGATTTATCTATAACGGCCCATTTCCAGGACCTAGTCACCCAGGGCTTAATTGCCACCAGGCCTGCCCAGCCTCTTGGCCACAGCTGAATCCCAGATGGACAGGGACGTAGGCACCAAGTCCTGTCGAGGGCGGTAGGGTGCTTCCCTCCTGTAGACCCCAGTTCCTCCATCTCTCCCGCACATGCTGGCTGCACCTCGGGAGGACAGGCCTGTGGCCTGGCTGGCACTTCTCCATCCCTGACAGCAGAGTCAGGCCACGATGGCAGGCTCCCTCCCCATGGAGGAGAAAGTTCTCCCGCCTACTTGGATGAGGTTCGGCCACGGCCTGGTTACTGACTGAGCAAGCGAGAGACTGTCAGAGAATCTGCCCTATTTAAAAGTGCCTTCTATGGCCGCCTGGTCCAGCCCCTCACTCCCAGGCATGGACCACAGCTGTCCCCCTCACCCCGGCTCCTGACTTCACCCCTCCTTCCAGCACTGGCACCCCTCGGAGCTGAGTGAGCTTCCGTGGCTGCCAAGGCGCTAGCCCTGTCCCGAGTGCCCTATGACACAGGCCCCGAGCCCCACCCCTAACTCACCACCCTCCCCGTTTTCCCCCTTCTCCCTCCCAACTCAGGCCACCCACCGACCCTGCTCTGTCCCTCCTGAGGGGCAGGATTGATCACCTTGCTCAGGGCACTCTGAGCCCCTGAGGGTAGCCCCAGCTTGTAACTTAACCACCATGGAAGGCTGAGTTCAGGACACGGGATGAAATAATAGAGCAAAACTTTATTAAGCTCTTACTGTGCGCCAGGCTCTGTCCTGCCCAACGTGCTTTGCTTAATGTGCGAGTCTCCAGTTTATGGCTCCTTCCACTGCCCCCCACCCCCCCCCAGCCTCCTATCCAGGGAAATAGCTGGGATTGGAATCCCTGGGTCCATCATCAGAGCACACGGGCTTGACCACCACGTAAACAGCCTCCCCGCCATCCTGCCAGCCAGCCTCCTGTCCCGTCTTTATCCAGTCTGTTGGTCTTCCCAACCATGTCCCGTCCAGCTTCCTCTAACCTCCCATCACCCTCACGTCCATCCTCCCTGCTATTCCCCTGGCCAACCACCCAACTGTATCCCACCCGTCCTCCCAGCCTCTCGAGCCCCGAGCCTTCACTCAGGCTTTGTCATGTCCCCAAGCCTGCACTGGGGCTGTCCCCTCAGCCAGGCACACCCCTCCTGCCCTCGATGGCCTGGCCACTCACTCCCGCAAGGAGCTTTCCCTGATCTGCCTGGCACCTCCGACCCCTGCACCTGGCCCCGCCCTGCAGTGCTGGCCCTTCTGCAGCCCCCGGGGAGGGCACCTCAGTGCCACCACCGAGCCGGGCCCCCAATTAGGAGCCCGAGGGCGTCGCTGGCCTGCCATCTTGCTGGGTCCTGCTCTCCGCAGTGGCGGGAGCAATGCCACCTCAGGGCGCACACAGTGGGATGCGCCTTGGGGGACACAACTAATTTTAACAACAGCCTTAGGAAAAGACAAATCTGTCCCTTCTTTCCTCCTTGGGGAAAAGAAATGTATGTGTGCGCACACATGTGTTTATGCACACGTGATCCAGAGCATCACACACCAGAAGGCCGAGGCTCGGGCACCACCCAGCCAACATTGGCTGTAGCCCACGTGCGGACTCTTGGCACCCAGGGCTCCCCCCGCATGTGCTCGGACACCCCAACTCCTGGCAGCGCTCGGGCGGGCCTGCCCTGGTGCCCAGCAGTGTCTCGGTGGTTCCTGACCCGCCGGGGGAGGCAGCCGAGCAGAGAGGAGCGCAGGAGAGCCTGGCCACTGGCAAGCCAGGCGCCCTCGAGCCAGCTGGCGACCCCCAGGGACCTCAGCCATCGCCCCCGTCAACCGAGGAGGAGGCCAGAGAAGGCAGGGAGCCCCCTGGGTACCCCGCTGGTGCCCCCCCCAGCCTGTGTTCCTTCTCTCCACACACAGCTGGCTCCCCAGCCCAGGCCAGCTGATGGACACACAAAGGAGGGCACGCGGCCCAGTCTGCTCTGCCTGGACCCACCTTGGAGCTTGGGGTCCTCGCGGGGCTATGAGGCATTTGGAAACTCTCCCCCGCCCCATCCTTCTCCCTTCCAAAGCAGGATCCGGCCTCTTGAAATTCTGCACACTAATAAAATTGTAACTAATTTACATCCGAGATGGGGAGTGAGTGGCAGCCGTTGTCATGGAGACCATCTCCAGGGCCCTGGCCGCCTCCGCCTCTTGGTGCAGCCGAGAGATCAAGAGATCCTCACTCCGGCTCTGCAGCTGGGGCCAGTCCTCTAGCCTCCTGGGCACCCTGGCCTCCTTCCCCCACACTGGGCAGGCCCCGAGGGAACGGGATGGGGGCCGGCACCCTCAAACACACGCCAGAGTTGCAGACAGTTCTAAGCCAGGGCTGAGCATCCGGCCCGCCCCGGCTTCTCTCACCCTGTGGGGCCCGCCGGCTTCTCGCACTTCAGCTGGAGGCCCCCAGAGGGACAGGAGGCCCTTTCCCTGAGCACAGTAAACAATGGCATTCAGAGTGGGGACAGTTTCCGGGGACTGAGGGCAGAGCAGCAGAGCCCTGAGCTAACCACAGACCCGTCCTCCGCTTTGGGAGAGGTCCCATCCCGGACCCCGAGGGTCCAAAGATGAGGAGATGCACTCCCTGGTCTCACAGAGCCTGCCTGCCAGAAGGAAAGATGTCAAAATAATGAAGTGTGAACTCATTTAAACTTCAAGGCAACCCAACGCAGAGGAAAATATGTTAACCCTCAGCTTACCAATAATGAAAAGTTCTCAGAGAGGGGAGTGGACAACACCCAAGTCCAGGCCCCGGGGAAGCATGGGAATCAGAGGCAAAGCCACACTTTCTGATTCTAAAGCCATGATAGTAAAGATTATAAACTGCCTCCAAGGAAGCAACTGAAACAAAATAATTATGACCAAGCAGGGTACGTGCAACCAGAGAAGCGGTGAGGGCACAGAGGGGCCCTGAGGAATCATGGAATCTAAACCAGGTTTTGAGGGATGAATAGGAGTTCTCCAAGGAGATATGTGGGAGAAGGACATTCAGGCGGAGGGAACGTGTACAGAAGGTACAGAAGCGAGGACTTGCCTGGGACATTCAGAGACCAGAGGCTGGATTCGGGAGGGTCATGTGGAGAAGGGAGGGGGTCCTCAGGGGCCCAAGAGGAAGGGGGTCCTGAGGGGCTTTGCTCACCAAGCTAGGCCCCTCGGAGCTTATCCTACAGTTGAGGAAATAAAGCACTGAGGTCCAAGCAGGTCTACCCTGGCAGGTGTGGGACCCTGGGCAAGAGTACAAATGGAGCGGTGCCTGGGTGGCTCAGTCAGTTAAGCATCAGACTCTTGGTTTCAGCTCAGGGTATGATCCCAGGGTCATGAGATCGAGCCCCATGTTGGGCTCCATGCTGGGCATGGAGTCTGCTTAAGATTCTCTCTCTCTAGGGATGCCTGGCTGGCTCAGTCAGTTAAGTGTCTGCCTTTGGCTCAGGTCATGATCTTGGGGTCCTGGGATCGAGCCCCGCATCCGGCTCTGTGCTCAGCAGGAGCCTGCTTCTCCCTCTCCCTCTGCCCCTCCCCTTGCCTGTGCTCTCTCTGTCTCTCTCTCAGATAAATAAATAAGATCTTTTAAAAAAAAGAGAACAAATAGAGGTACACATACCAAATGTCTAGAACTTGACAAGGTTAGTGATCTGGCGAGAAAAGCGTGAACTGGAAACCTGGGTTCTGGCCACCCTCCTTGATAACCCTCCTTGATCACCCACTTTTGCACTGTTCTGGAAGGCCGGGTTCACATTCATATCCTTGTGTCTTGGGAGTTTTGAGCCAGAACATGAGAATGCAAATAGAGAGCCAGGTTCTGGGCCCCTGGCCCCAGCCCCAAAGGGGGACATGAGAAATGTAGGTTCCTAGGCGCCCCCTCCAGACCCAGGAAACCATACTCTTGAGGCATGGGTCCCCATATGGTGACATTTGAACAGGTTCCCCAGGTGATAATTATATAGAAAACGCTGGAGAAGCCCCTGTTGAAGGTAGTAGGAGTCTCTAGGAGGGGGCGGGTAGCACGATCAGATGAATGTTCTAGAAAGAGAGCCCCAGCTGCCAGGCAAGAGAGGAGAGGCGGGAGGAGCAGGAAGGGGTGGTGGGAGCAGCATCCAGGGGAGAGAGGTCAGAGGCTGGGGCCAGGGCAGGCACAGCGGCAGGTTGGAGCCGCAGAGCGGGTTGGAAATTCAGGGCCTGGTGCTCATGAGGTTTAGGGGTGAGCAAAGATCCAAGGTGGCTCCTTTGGGAGCAGAAAATCTAATCAGGCTGCAGAAGGTCTGGACAGACTTCATTAGGCAGGAGGCTGCTCCCCTCTGCCTGACCCCAGCCTCTCTGGGGCCCTTCGGTGTTGCACTGAGGGTCAACTCAAGGCTATGAGGGGGGATAAGAATTCCAAGCTGTCCCTCCAAGCCTGTGGCCCTGGAGGGGAGGCTGGAGTGAGCCGCACAGAGCCTCAGGCCACCAGCAGGGCACAGGGCCAGTGTTCCAGGTGGGGGTTCCAGGGTCAGGGTAGAAAGGAGGGGAGCCTTCCTGCCGAGGGAGGACTGGCTTCTCTGTGGAGAATAGCGGACCCTCTCACCTTCCATAGCCAGTGACACTGCTCCAGAGAGCGTCTTGGGAATGAGAATAATAGCCATGAAAACAATGCAGCAATTTTTGCCCCTGATTGAGCATTTACAGCATGTGCCAGACACTGAGTCACAAAGCAAGAAAGTGGCAGAAGTGGGTCTGTTGGCCCCTGAGCCATGGGCTGCGAGCCAGACAGAGAGGGAATTTAAATTTAGCCCCTGCCCTCAGAGTGCTCCCAACCCATTTGGGGCTGAGACTGCTCTAGAGGCATCCCTGGGTGCATCTAGAAGGCTCTAGAAAGGCCATGCATCTCTAGGAGGCTCTGTTGCCAAATGCCAGCTTCTCAGACCATATGGGCCTAGACTGTATTTATCAGCAGCAGGAAGAGGAAGAGCTCATAGGAGCTGCTGGGGAGGCATGACTTGAGCTGGATGCTGACACACTCATCACATTTGAGCAAGTGAGAAGTGGAGAGGGTCTCCTGGGCAAAGGTGTGGGGGTGGGAATGCACTAGGAACATGGAGAAGGTCAACGGGCTGGAATGACCAGTTATGGGAGGCGGGGACCCCAAGTGCAGGGCCAAAGACAGACACGTATCAGCCCAGGCTGGACACGTACCCTCATGCGTGTGCACTGTCAGGAGGATATAATAATGGGACACAGAGGCATTCATCATCATCAGGCCCAGATGGCTCCCCACTGTTGGGGATAGGTTCAATGAGTTCCCAAGAACAAGAACTATCCAGGAGGAGGCATCATCATAAGAGGGACTGAGCTGAGGCTCTCGGGAGAACGGAGGCCTCTGATCCTTCCAGAATCCTAGGAGAAAAGCTCACATGCCCCACAGCCACCCCAACCAAGATCAACAAAGTAGAGCCGGCCATTAGTTTGGGCCGACTGTCCCCCGCCTGTCTCTAGCAGAGGTGGGTAACCTGGGTTCAAATCTTCTTCTCTCCTTCACTGTGTGACCTTTGGCAAGTTTCTCAACCTCTCTGAGCTCAATTTCCTTACTCATAGGGTGGGCATCAAAACACCAACTTCTAAAAGTTTGTTGATTGGTTTTAGGAATAAATGAGACAATGCAAAGAAAGCACTTAGCGGAATGCTCAGTGCAGAGTTGACATGTGATGAGTGCTGGTTCCCTTACTCCCATCCTCAAACCCCAGACAGGTCAGGTATGACCACACAAGGCTCCGACTTGACTTACCGTTCACGCTTGCATATCTCACCACTTCTGTGTCATCCAACAGTGGGGCCAGATCATATGACATAGATGTGGTCACTGGTGGCCTTTCCATTTCAATTTAAATTTATGATCCATTGTGAGTTAATTTTTGTATAAGATAGGAGGTTGAGGTTCATTTTTTATCAAACAAATGTCCAACTGTTCTAACATCATTTGTTGAAAAGAGTATACTTTTTCCATTGAATTGTATACAATCTTGGCCTCCCCCACTTTGCTAGCCTTCCAACCTGCTCCTTTGTGCCTTTCATTCATTCATTTAAAAAATACTGAGGGACAACTGGACATCCATATATAAGAAGAAGAAAGAGGAGGAGGAGGAGGAGGGGAAGAGGATGGAGAAGGACAAAAAGGAAAAGGAGAAGAAGGTTGACTCTTACCTCATACCACATACAAAAAATCAACTCACAGTGGATCATAGCTCTAAATGTAAGATCTATAACTCCACAACTTTTAGGAAACAGAGGGGAAAATCTCTGGAACTCAGAATTAGTCAAGGAGCTCTTAGACATAATAATAAAGCACAATCCATAAAAGAAAAAACTGATAAATTTAACTTCACCAAAATTTTAAAAACTTCTGCTCTGCAAAGGACACTCTTCAAAGAATGGAAAGACCAGGGGTGCCTGGGTGGCTCTGTCAGTTAAGCATCTGCCTTCGGCTCAGGTCATGATCCCAGGGTCCTGGGATCAAACCCCACATCAGGCTCCTTGCTCAGAAGTGAGTGTGCTTCTCCTTCTCCCTCTGTTTGCCACTCCCCCAGCTTGTGCTCTCACTGTCTCTCTCTCTGTCCAGTAAATACATAAAATCTTAAAAAAAAAAAGGAATGGAAAGACCAACTGCAGGTTGTGAGGAAACATTTGCAAATCACACATCTGAAAAAGGACTTGTATCCAGAATATATAAAGAACTATGGAAATTTGACCATTAAAAAGCAATCCAACTTAAAAATGGGCAAAAGACTTGAACAGACAGTTGGTCAGAGAGGATACACAGATGGCAACACATGAAAACACACTCAACATCATTAGCCATCTGGGACGTGAAAGTCAAAACTGCAATGAGATCCCACTCCACACTCACTAGGATGGCTAAATAAAAAATCCTGACAGTACCAAGTGCTGAGAAGCACGCAGAGCAACTGAAACCCTGTGGATGAGAATGCAGAATGGTAACGGTCCAGCCATTCTGGAAAACAGTTGGGCAGGTTCTTAAAAAGTTAATCCGATCTTTGCCATATGATGCAGCTGTTCTACTCCTGGACGCGTATCCCAGAGAAATGAACACTTAGGTCCATGCAAAGACATGTGTGTTCAAAGACACAGAGACATGAATGTTCACAGCCGCTTTATTTGTAGCAACCCCAATCTAGAAACTACCAAATGTCCTTGGATGGGTGAATGGATAAACAAACTTAGTGTATCCATGCCGTGGACCATTACTCAGCAATACAAAGGAACAGACAATTGATACACACAACAGCTTGGATGGATCTCAAGGCCACTATGGAGAGTGGAAAAGGCCAATCTTCAAAGAGAGTCTACTGCATGATTCTGTTTTCTAAAAGACGAGATTAGAATGATGGAGAACAGATCAGTGGTTGTCAGGGCTTGGAGCAAGAGGACGTGACTACAAAAGCGTAGCATGAAGGAGTTTTTTTGGGTGACAGAACTGTTTTGTATCCTGCTTGGGGTAGGATTTACCCAAATTAATGCATATGATAGAATCCCTAGAACTGGACCCCAAAAGGAAGCCAATAAAAATGCAATTAAAAAAAAGACTATGGGGGCACCTGGGTGGCTCAGTTGGTTCATCGTCGACTCTTGATCTCAACTCAGGGCTGGATCTCAAGGTCATGAATTCAAGCCCCATGTTGGGCTCCACACTGGGCGTGGAGCCTACTTAAAAGAAAAAGACCATGGATGTCCTCAGGTTCTCAGATAGCTTCTTTCTGCAACCCACACAGGCCACAGCCCTCCTTTATAGCTCCTTTGAATGGGTTATAAGAGGCTGTATGGAATGCAGCCTGAGCCGAGCCCTCAGTTTTGCAAGTGGGGTGCTGGCTGAATTGCAGCCCCACTGGCCCCCGGAGCAGCAGCATTGTACAGTGAACAACCTATACAAATGTTCGTGTGGGCCCAGAACCTTCTCGGCTGTTTCCTTCTTGGCTTCTGTTCTCTCCCCTACCCAAGGGCAGAGCTTTGACAGGCAGCCCCCAGGGAGTAGGGGCGAGGGGCGGGCTGTGCATTAGCCCTGACTAGCCAGGCTGGGGCCTCTTGCTAATGGTTGCGAATGCACTTAGTGCTGAGGCTGCAGGCCGCTGCTTTCGGGCCTGGCACTTAATGGCTCGCCTGCCAGGGGGAAAAAAGGATGGCCAGTTAGCCAGACACAGAGCAAGGCTCAGATGGACGGAGGGGGTGGGGGGACTTGCCCCAGCCTGGGAACTCCCTCAGACATGCTGGGTGGGTTGTGAGCAGGTGCAGGAAGAAGGACCTTGCTGGAGAGGCCAGGTTTGCCTGAGCCTATCCCACAACATGCTTTCCTTGCTCATTGATGGTGGACGTATCACCCCTTTGGGCAGGTGGACTTCAGGTGGACCCAGCCATGCCTGCTTTGCCCCAGGGAGCTGGGGATGATTGGTCGGGGTCCTGACCATTCTTTCTGAGCACCTGCTGGGTTCCTGGCACAGTGCTAAGGGGTCTCCCAAAGTGGTCACAATAACAAAGTCATCAATAGCAAGAACATGAATAACAAGTCATGTTCACTAAATGCAAAGGAGGGTGGGGCCTTGACCCTCCTAATCACCCCACAGGTTGGATACTGTCTTTATCTTACAGTGAGTAAGCTGAGGCTCGGGGAGACAGAGCCAGGGGCTCTGACCAGATGTCTGCCAAGTGGGACTGGACCCCTTGACCCATTGTTCACCTTGTGGGCTGTTTCATCCTCTTCAATCCCATGACTGAACTGTTCTGAGCCTCGAGATTCAGTAGAGGTAAGAGGGCACTTTGCTTTCTCAGTTCTTTAAGATCAGTTCAGGCCCCATCTCCTCCAGGAAATCTTCCTTGGTCCCCTCCAGGCTGGGTCAGAACAAGTCTGAGAAATAAGATTCCTCACTCTTCCTCGGGAACCGAGAACAAGCTGGTCTCACCTCTGCTAGTGCAGGATGAGGATAGAGTCTGGGACCCCACCAGCCATTGCTGCTACCCTCACTCGACCAGCTGACACCACAAGAAGGGCCGAGGGAAAAGAACTGTGGAGAAGCCAACGCAGAGCCTCCACATCATGAACCTCTGGATCAAACCATGCCTGAAACCCACAACCACTGCTGCATTGTTCTATCCCATGAGCGCATAATTCCTATTTCGATTGGATTTTCTATCTGTTGTCACTGAGAGAGTTCAAACCGATACAGAAGCTCACCAAACGTGGACGCTATTTCTGGGAGGCAAATAGCAAGGGGATTTTTAGTCTCTA
This sequence comes from Phoca vitulina, assembly GCF_004348235.1. Classification (NCBI taxonomy): domain Eukaryota; kingdom Metazoa; phylum Chordata; class Mammalia; order Carnivora; family Phocidae; genus Phoca; species Phoca vitulina. Next base: position 27,070,652 of record NW_022589724.1, on the reverse strand, counting down.
CTGTACATGTTTTCTATTGTCTGCAGCTTTACAATAAGCACGTGGCAAAATCAACGCTAGTTTCCAGCTTGAGCAAACAAGTTGGCTCTGAGCTCGTGGCTTGAAGAACCAGGTGGGGGACAGCGTCAGGGACAAAGGAGTGAACTGGGGGGAGAGATAGGAGGTTTGGACATGGGGCGTGGGAGGCCTCTGTGGAGCCCCCCGCATTAGGATTTCCAGGGGCTGGGGCTCAGGAGGGAGAAACCAGGGTGAAGGAAAGTCAAGGTGGGAGCCAGGTGGCAGGGCTGAGGAAGGTCACACGCCACAGCCCATGGCCAAGGCCTCACTCATCAGCGGAGGTGATGATGCTTCTTCCCCCCCAAAATACTCCCTTTGGGGGCTGTCACGGTGCTTCAAGTACCCCCATTGTTAGAAGTGATGAGTAAGGCCAGCTCTGAGTGGCAGAAGCCATCAAGCTGTACATTTGTTGCAAGTGGCCTTCCAGCCACCTCCTATTAGCGCAGGTGGCAGGGACCGCTCGGATCCAGTTGACAAGTTGATTCCTCAAGCCTGAGTCGAGGCTCTGAGGATGGGGATAAATCACAGCAGCAACACGCTTTTGTATGTGGCTTTTGCTGCTCAGAACGACGCCTCTCCTGCAATCGGTGCCATCCTCCAAGGGCCCTGAGATGTAGGCCAGGCAGCCTTCTGCCTCCGTTTCACAGAGAAAGAAGCTTAAACTTCTGCCCAGTCCTCACATCAGCCCTGAGCCCACCACATGTATCCTCAGTGCCCAGTTTCATGCACTACATTGATCATCATCTTGAACCCTCAAATATCCTATTATGAGCCCATATTCCAGGCAAGGAAATGGAGGTTCAGAAAAGTTAAATAATTTGCCCAAGGTCACTAACTTATTGAGGAGCCCAGAGCCTGTGCAAAGGCCCTGAGGTGGGACCCAGGAACAGGGTGCACTTTAAGGAGGCCAGCTGGCTGTGGCCAGGGGGAAAGGGGAGGAGGCCCCAGCCAAATCTTACTTTCTCAAGCAAAAGGCTGGGGCCTCTACAGGATGTGGCCTCCCGCTCAGTGGGGCGAGGCTTTCCCACTCGGGCTGCAAAAGAGAGGCCTCTGGAGTCAGGAGAAGTAGCAGCGGCTTCAGGGGCGAATTGTTGTCTTTTTAATGACCCAAAATGCAAAGAAGTAGGCGGGGGCTGAAGGGGAATGCCTGCTCCCCGGGGCCTTTTCTCCTCGCAGATCCACCCAGGACCCCCATCTCCCGGAGCCACGCGGCCTGGGGTGCAAGCCAGGGTGTCATCCGGGCGAAGGGGCAGGCAGCGCAGGGCGGGGCAGGCCGGAGCGCCCCCACCTCACGCTGCTCCAGGGCGCGGGGTGCCTGGGCAGTGTCGCGCCTGACGCCAGGGTTCGGGGACCCGAGAGCCCTTCCCGCGGGCTGGGAGCGGGCGGACACACGCGCGCGGACACACACGCACACACGCGCGCACGCGCGCTCCCGGGGCCAGCGGAGGAGCCGAAAGGAACCAAGAAGTGAAAGTGAGCAACCTCTAGTGAAAGAAACAGACATGCACAGACAGCCCGGGAACTGCTGCGCGTGCGGCGAGCTGGGCACGCCCGGGCGGCGCGCTCCCGGCGGCCGGGCGCGTGCTCGGCGGCCCCCCGCGGGCTGTCACTAGGCTCGCGGGCGTCCCCGAGGCCCTGCGGCGACAAGGCTCCCGCCGCCCCTGGTTCCTGCCCGCCACCTCCCCGCCCCCCGCCTTTTCACGCCCCCCGCCCCAGGCGCCTGGCCAAGTCGTGCTGCCAGGTCTGGGCGTTAAACTTGCCCCCCAAGGGTCCTTTGGCGTTTGGGTCCCTCGGCCTCTCCTCTCCCCACCCGTCAGCACGAACTGTTCCTTCCCAGGGGCTCCCAGGAGCGACAAGACCCTGCGGTGGTCGTTGCTCACGTGGCCTTGGCAAGAGGCGGTCTCCCAGAGAAGGAACTTCCAAGCGACAGCCCTGGGAGGCCAAGGGCCAGCGGCTGATGGGAAGAGCTCCCTGGCAGCGGCCCTGGGGCCTCGGAAGCCCCCACCACCCACCCCATCCCTTCCTGCCCAGAACCAGCTTTTCCAGCTCGGCAGCATGGTCTGGGTTCTGGCGGGTGTGGATTGTTTTCTACCCCTGGGGCCTGGGTGGGAAGAGTGAAGACAGGCTGGTGCCCACAGAGTGTTCCGGCATTCCCTCACCCCCTCCTCCAGAGGCACCCCAGGGCCCCTCCCTGCTGAAATACAGAAACCAGACCCTTCGTCACAAAAAAGGCACGTATGCCAGGGTTCATTCAAATAGGGCCTTTTGGACAAAGCTCACGTGGAAGCCGGGAAGAGCTTTGCGAGGGTTGCTGAAGCTGGCGGCCCTTGGCAGAGAACAGCACCAGGGGCTCTCAAGACACAGGAAAGGCTGGGCCTCTTCCCGGTGGTGAGCAGATTGGTGGGAGAGTTGGAAGACCCATCCCAGACCCAGACTCGGGCCTGCAGGGTGTCCCCCACTAAGCTAGGATGCTGGGAGGAAATATCCCGTCCCAGCCTAATGGGAGACAGAGAAGTAAATATTCATGGGGTGGTGAGAGCTCTCCAGCTCCAGAAGAGGCCCGAGCCAGGGAGGCATCTCAGAGGAGGTGACATCGCTGCGGGGCCAGGGATGTGGGGGGCAGGGCAGGCTCAGGAGGCTGCAGAGCCAGAGACTGCCAAGTTGCAGAAAGCCCGGGATACCATCCCATCAAAATGAAGGTGAGAATCCCTCAGAGACCTGGGCTGCCTTTCACTCTAAAGAGGGAGAAACTGGGGGTCAGGGAGACGGAGCAAGCTGCCCAAGGTCACCCAGCTAGCTGGAATTGGGGCTGGGCCCTTGCACACAGTAAGTGCTAAATAAATGGGACTGTGAGGCTTGAAATCCAGGCAGCCAGATCCATGCCCACCGCCCTTCCCTCGCTTTCCTACAGATCTGTATTGAGTACTTTCCACCTGGTGATTAAGACACAGAGAGCCCCATAAACAAAAGTGGTAAGATCATTGGAGCTATTGCTAAGTGGTGTGACAGTGAGTGACGGGGAATTCTTGAGAGAGCGTAGTTAGCAAGGGCCTCTCTGATGAGGGTGCCTCTGAGCTGAAGGAGGAGCCGGAGCCAGCCATGAGATGATGTGGGGAGGGGCAGGCAGGCAGAGGGAATGGCAAACGCAAAGGTCCGGGGGCAGGAACAGGCCTGGTGTGTGAGAACAGAAAGAGAGCGGGTGTGGCAGGAGCAGAGGGAGGGAGGGGCGCGCAGGCCACGGAGAGGAGTTTGGGTTTGATTTCGAATGCATACCTCACACTCAACCAGCGTGGAGAGGCCAGAGGCAGCTCCGGGATAAGCACTTGGACTGAACATCTGCTCTTCACGCCCCTGACTCCTTCAGCCGCAGCATTTTCTGGAAGCCCCGTGACCAGGATGGGGGGGTTATAGTCATCCACCCAGGGCAGAGTGCTGCTTTGGTTTGCCTCCCAGTGACTCGGAACCCTGTGTCCTCTGGGTCACCCTGCTTTGCTGCCCCCGGAGGACAATCGCCACCGTATTGCGGTGGACAGCACCGTGGTGGCACCCTCACCATGGACCATGGACCAAGCCCTTTCTGTGTGTCTGTGAGCTCGGGGCCCACTTTACAGATGAGAAGACCGAGAGAGGCAAAGGCATCCGGCCAAGACTGCACGCTTGATGTGCTCTTGAGTCAGATTCAAGCTCCAGGAGGCGTCTGGGCCCTGAGTGCGGCTGGCTGGAACGACATGACGGAAGCCTCGCTGGACTTAGAGTCTTTTGTGGGGGGCCCTGTAGGGGCTGGAGGGCTGGGGACGGGGGTTGGAGGACGCAGCAAGCCAAAAGCTGAGAGGCAGGCTGCAGGTCCAGGAGAGAGGGTAGCCATGAGAGAAAGCTAGGTGGGCTCTTCCAACCCTGAGCGAGAAGCGGCGTGTGCAGGGGGCACGGATGAGCGCACACGGGCGTAGACCGGCGTCTGGGAAAGCCTGCGCACACGCAGCACCCGGAACCCGCACTGCGCCCACGACCGGGCACACAGGCCCGCGCGCGCACCCCCCGCGTGTGTGCACATGTAAGCGCACCTCAGCGCACGTGCACGCGGGCACAGCACAGCACACGCTCACAGAACCTCCTAGCAGACCATCTGCACAGTTCTCTCCTTAGCAATTAGCATGGTTCAGTCACTCACGCAACAAACATATGTTGAGCCATTTTCGGGGCCTGGCCAGGGGGGTGGGCACTGCAGACCCAGCCAAAAGGACCCACTGTCCCACCCCGACTGTCCCGGAGCTCCCAGTCTAGGCGGGGAGAAGATAGTCAGTAAACAGTGGACTCAAATCGTGCAGGATGTTTGTCCCTGGTGCAGGACAGGGGCCTGGGGTCCGGGCGGGTCTGGAGAGCCGGTTTGGGGGAACTGCCCAGAGGAGGCATGTTTCCATGTGTGAGGGGACCAGGGTTTGGTGAAATGACACGTCAGAAAGGAGTTTGGCTGGGAAGGAAGAGGCTAGTGTGCTGGGGGGGGGTGGTGGAGAGGCCCAGGCAGGCCTGAAGGCATGGGGTGGGGGTCTGCGGAACCAGGGAGGCCAGCCTCAGGCCCAGGAGGGCCCCCACACTGACTCCCTTTCCATGGGAGCTCCCAAGGGTGGTCTCCAGTCTGTGCCCCTCAGCACCCAGCACAGGGGCGTGCCCAGTCCCTTCATACAGGGTCCTGGCTTGCCTGCAGTCCGCAGCGAGGGGAAGGAGGGGAGATCAGGGGAGTGACCACAAGCAACACCCTATCTCTCCCTCCCCTTCCCTTCTCTCCTCCCCCTCTTCCTCTCCCCCTCTTCCCCCATCCTCTCCCTTCCTCCCTCCCTCCGTCTTTCTCACACACACAGCCCTCAGTTTCTCTATGTGGGCAACGGGTGGGTCCAGCACCTTCCTCACAGAGCTGGGGGGAATTGGCGGGAGACTGCTTCACAGAGGGGGCTTGGGCCGCTGCCCTTCATCTAGGCAAGGATCAGCCTGTGCCTCACAACACCCGCACACCCTTACCCTGCACCCTATTGTGCCCCATCGCATACCACACACACACACACACACACACACACAGCCCCGCACACCCCCTACAGCGCTCCCCACGCCATGGACCACACGCCGCCCCCCCCCACACACACACACTTGGCCATCTTGGGCAGCCGGGCCAGTCACACCCTCTCCACCAGCCGACCTCCCCGTCAAGTCCTGGGCCCGTGACAAGTGCATGGCCTGCGGACCCCCCTGACCCCGGCTGCAGGGCTCTGCTCATTGATCCAAAGATGCTCTTTCCTTTCCCTCAGGCGCTTCTCTGAAGGATGGAAAAATCGATGCCCACAGAAGAGCGGGTGCAGGGAAGTTACAGCAGTGCTGGAGAGAAGACCAAGGGCAGGGGGTATGTGGGGCGCCTGGGGGTCCCCGCGGCTGGGGTACTGCTCCCCATCTCCCGGAACAGACTCGGAGGCGGGCGTGGTCAGCACAGGCCTGAGTGGTGTGGTTTGGTTTTGTAATATTTTGTTCTGATGACAAAAGCTACATATATTCATTGTAAGAAATAAAAATCAGCCAATCCCTCCCCAGAGGTAACCTCCCTGTTAACGCACACAGTAAATCCTTCCAGCCTTTTTTCTCTGCACATCGAATGCACTTTTTATTTTTGCAAAACTAGGCTGTGCTCAACTGCTCTTTTTCACCAGCACGCTCCTGTGCCATTCTGGGTCGTGGCATCGTTGTGTCTGATGGCTGTGCCCGGAGCCGTCTCGTCTGATGGTAGAGGCACTGCTCAGGGCCTGGGGTCAGAATCTTGGCCCGTTGGCTATGTGACCTCAGGTAGGTGGTCTACCTGACCTTGGTCCTCTGACCTGACCTTGGTCCTCTCTGTGTGGCTGCTGATGCCTGCCAAGAATCACATGAGAGAAGAGGCAGAACACACTCGTTCCACGCAAGCACATCGAAACGTTCCATCAGCTGGGGGTGGTGCTATTTTTTATCTTATTACACAGCCAACCCCTCATTATTTAGCCAATCCTCTGTTACTGACGATTGTGGTTGTTGATTCAATGTCCCTTAAAGAAGAGGCTTCAATGAATATCCTTGCTAAGGAATCTTTGACAAATCCACAAGTATTAATTCTGAGTAACTTCTAGGAGGAAAGTTGTATACGTTTTAGGACCTGTGTTCCATATTTGCCCCACTGCCCTCCAGGAACCTTCTGGTGACACTCTTGTATGAGTTTCGTAGGGTGACAAATGACCACAACCTTGGTAGCTTAAAATCGCAGAAGTGTATTCTGTCACAGTTCTAGGGGCTCGAAGTTCAAAATCAGGTGTTGAGGGCAGGGCTACGCTCCCGCTGAGGACTCCAGGGGAGGGTCCAGGGGAGGGAGGGTCCCCTTCCAGCTTGTGTCAGCTGCTTGCGCCCCTTGACGTGGGGCCTCTTCACTCCAACTTCTACCCCTGGTCTCCTCCTCTGTCTGTCTTCTCCCCTGTGTGTCTCTTACAAGGACACCATCCCGTAATCCAGTATGATCTCCTCATCGCAAGATCCTTAATTTAGGGATGGCTGGGAGGCTCAGTCATTAAGCATCTGCCTTTGGCTCAGGTCATGATCCCAGGGTCTTGGGATCGAGCCCCCCCATCGGGCTCCCTGCTCCATGGGGGGCCTGCTTCTCCCTCTCCCACTCCCCCGGCTTGTGTTCTCTCTCTCGCTGTGTCTCTCTCTGTCAAATAAATAAATAAAATCTTAAAAAAAAAAAAGATCCTTAATTTAATGATATTGGCAATTTTTCCAAATAAGATAACATTCCCAGGTTCTGGGGATTGGGACACGGTCATATCTTTTGGGGGGCTACCACTTAACCAACTACACACTCCTACTGAGGAATGAAGGTTGTGTAGAATTCTCTTTCCCCTCACCATACAGGACATTCCCATCTTTTTGAAATGCTTGGCCAATTTAGTAGGATAAACAAACAAACAAACAAACAAACAATAGCACCTTCATTTAAAGTGTCTTCCTTTGCTATTAATGAAGGGGAACCTGTTTTCAGAGGCCTTTGTTGGTCATTTGCATTTCTTATTTTCTTACTGATTCAGATCCTTTGCCCAATTCCCTATTGGGTATTAGTGATGAAAGAAAATATTTGCCAACTTAAGCTGTCTTCCAGCTAAACTATCTTTCAAGACTAAGAGCAAAATAAAGACAGTTCAAAGACTAAGAAACTACCACTCACAGAGCTTTGCTGAAAGAACAAATGAAAGATCGCCTAAGGAAGACGGAAACCAGGCCCTGTATCAAGTACGTAATGAGCCATGAGCAAAGATGTTAAAACGTGGGTAAAACTTAAATAAGAATTTACCATTAAAATCAATAATATTAATGACAAATGTAGGCTCAAAACAAGTTCAAACCGAAATATGGGCAATCGTACATGGTGATCGGAAGGTATGGCTGGAGTTAAATCACTCTGAGACCTTTACTGTCTAGGACGAGGGTGGGGAGTATTGATTTAGATCATGTTGAGTCAATTATACATGCTAGAAATTTAAAGATAACCTCTAACAGGCAGAAATGGAATGTATAACTTTCAAACCAATACAGGGAAAAAGGAAATAAAGAAAACACGACCGGTCTAATAGAAGGCAAAAAAGAGGGGGGGAAGAACACTATTGATTTTTTGCATTTTTGTAGGATTATATGTTATTATTTAATAGTTTTTATCTGCTCCCCTTGGGTTTTCAAGTAGACAATTACATGCTCCAAAAATAAGGATAATTTTGTCTCCTTTTTAGTTGTTGTTCTTTACGTTTCTTGTCTTATTGCATTGTCTAAAAGTTTCAGAGCTATGTAAAATTATAGAGGCATCATTAAGCATCCTCACCTTATTCTGGACATTACTAAGAATGCTCCCGGTACATTACCATTAAATGTGATGTGGGCTCCTGGCTTGAGACAGATATTCTTTGTCATTGAATCAGTCAGGATAAGTTAGATTTGGCTGCAATAACAAATAATGTCACAACCCCATGGCTTGAGAGGGGTTTATTTCTTGTTCATATTAAGTCAGCTGCAGGTCCAGGCAACTCTCTCTCAGTTACAGCTGTGATTGGCTCAGCATCGTACCTCCACATCATCAAATGCTCACATCCTTGCTGCGGCAAGAGAAAGAGACTTCGAGAGTCTTTTTTTTTTTTTTTTTAAAGATTTTATTTATTTGACAGAGAGAAAGACAGCCAGAGAGGGAACACAAGCAGGGGGAGCGGGAGAGGGAGAAGCAGGCTCCCCACTGAGCGGGGAGCCCGATGCGGGGCTCGATCCCAGGACCCTGGGACCATGACCTGAGCCAAAGGCAGACGCTTAAGGACTGAGCCACCCAGGCGCCCCTCGAGAGTCTTGTACCAGCAGTGAAGTGTTTCTACCTAGAAATGACACTGATTACCTCAGCACATGGCCCTGCCTAATAGTCCACTGGAAAGTGCAATCCCAGACAGGAAAGCATCGTAGATGTCACCATAAGCACGTTAAGGAAGCATCCTTTCATTGCTACTTTTATCCTTGGGACCCTGAAAGTCCACCTGAAAAGTCACCAGGTCTTGGCCGTGTCATGAGTAGCACTGGGGGCTGGTATAAAGAAGAAGTTGAAGTCATGCATTCACAGGCTCTGACAATCCATGTCTCTGTCCGAGCCTGGCTGCATGTGTGACCCTTCAGTTCTGTGAAGTCTCCGAATCCTCATACCCCATCTCCCCTTTTTCCTGAGCTCGTTTGAGTGGATTTCGGTTTCTTATGACCTGCACAATGTTACCGGGATTATTGGCTGATATTTTGTTTGGAATTTCTTTTTATTTTTTTCTAAAGATTTTATTTATTTGAGAGAGAGAGAATGGGAGACAGAGAGCATGAGAGGGAGGAGGGTCAGAGGGAGAAGCAGACTCCGAGCTGAGCAGGGAGCCCGATGCGGCACTCGATCCCAGGACTCCAGGATCATGACCCGAGCCCAAGGCAGTCGCTTAACCAACTGAGCCACCCAGGCGCCCTTGTTTGGCATTTCTATCATATTCCTAAGCAAGACTGGTCTGTAGTTTTCTGCCAACTCTTTGTGTTAGGGTTATCCCACATTCTTAAGATGGCTTAGGGAAGATTTCCATCTTTCCTGTGTCCCAAAACGGAATATTTGAAATATGTGAATAGTTGCTAGTGAAAGTATCGGGACCCCACACTTCTCTAGAAGTAGCTCTTTCCCTACCTTCTCAATTCACTCTGTAGTAATAGATTTTTTGGTTTTCTTCTACTTGTTGAATTGGTTTGGGTTATACATATTTTCCGATAAAACTATCTGCTTATTCATATTTTCAAATTTATTATCATAAGGCTTCACTTAATGTAATTTGATTTTTAAAATATTTTTGTTCCTATTGTGCATTCATTTCTCTCTGCTTATTATCTTTGGATCTGCCAGAAGTTTACCTAATTTATTAGACTTTCAAAAAGAACAAGCCATAGATTTATCTTTTATTTCTGGTGGGTTTTTTTTCTCTTCTCTAATTTATGAAACTCTGCTTTTTATTTTTTTTGACTTCCACCCTTTCTTATTTAAGAAATTCACAACACTGAGCTATGAATTTTCCTCCTTATAACATTTTAACCACCTTCCCGTATGTTTAGATATGTGGTATTTGCAGTGCTATTTTTTTTAAATAGTTTATCATGTAGGTTCTATTTAGAGTTACCTACAAAAGTGGTGTTTAATTTTCAAATGGTTGGCTTTTTAATTTAAACTTTTGTTAATAATTTCTAGCTTAACTGCACAGCGGTCAAACAATGAGGCTTTTGCTATGTCTGCTTTGGGGGTTATATTGAATTTTTCTTTATGGCCTAATATATGATCAATTTTCATAAATGTTTGATGGGCTCTGGCACACAAATGAGTATCTTTTATTTGTAAGGTACAAAGTTCAGTTATTAAATCAACCTTATTAATTCTATTCTTCCAATCCCACACAAATGTGTTGGGGGGATATGATTTAAAGATGTCAAAGACAGAAGTGTGTTAAGTCTCGTCTGGAGGGTTTTTTTGTTTTTCGTTCTATGTGTGTCTAAGTTATTTCTCCCCTGGTTGGGTCTAATGCTGTATAGGACGTAAAAGATCGTGACGACCAGATCTTTATTCTGACTTGTACTCTTTATCAATACAAATGACCTTCTGTCTCATGTCCGGATTTTTGCCTCTGATTCCTTCTCTGCTATAAATATTACCGTTTGTCTCATTTGACTTGAACTTGCCTCGGATAACTTTGCTCCAGTCTTTGATTTTTCACCTTTCCGTGTCCCTTGGTTTGAAGCTTATTTCTGGTAAGCACCGTAGAGTTGGCTTTCCATCTTAGTTTTTGTTTTATCCAATCTGAGAGTCTTTGGTATTTTACTAAGAAAACATCATGCATTTATATTTGTAATTAACATCGACCCGGTGGCTGTGGGGCTTGCTTTGGCGAGAAAGCTGGTCTCAGCCTGATTCCTTCATCCCAGTGGCTGCTTCCCTTTGATTCCTGCATTTTGTTTTACCATTCTGAATCTTCCCTTTAGTCTTCTCCAGACTTTGGTCAGTAGATATTTTGTTTCTCATTGTGCTAGAAAGTTACCTCTATCTTGAAAAAGCCTCATTTGTAGCTGCCAGCTCATCTGAACACAACTGGAAAGGGCGTCTGGTGAATTCCTCTTATTTAGGGTGTCTTGGAGGGTCCCCGCCTGCCTTGGGTCCATGTTGATGTGACTTAAAGCTTCAGATCCAGATGGTTCGATTATTATTTTTCCTTTCTATGATTTGTCATTTAACAATAACTTTTGACATTTGTATTTAGTCTGGAAATGATATTTACAATAATTCTTGCGACTCGCTGCTTTTTAACCAGTTTCAGTGCTAATGCCCAGACTTTTTAAGCCACGGGGTTATCATTCTTAGACTCCCAGCTGATGGGAGCGCATTTCTCCTTAATAAATGCTTCAGTATTTCCCCCAAACCTCATAAACAGGGCTCCCTTATCACTTAGCATCCAGTATAACACAATCTAAACCGGCTTGGGTTTATTCTTTCCTTCCTGGAGGCATGTACAAGTTGTTCTTATTTGCATAAGTCACACACTGAACATGCCTCGATAGAAGTCTCCATTTATTTTCCCCGGAATGCAGTGAACCTTTCCAGTCTGCACAGTCAGATCTTTTTCGTTTTAAAGCACAGGTGAGTTTCCATTCATTATATTTCTCAGTCATCTCCTACTCTGGTCTTTTCTTCAAGTACACCAGTTGTGTGTTCACTGCCTCTTCATCCCCGTGAACTTCTCATGCTTTGTTTTCGGCTCTCGTCTGCTGTCACACTTTTTAGAAGTGTCTCTAGGTTGGTCTCTCCATCCCTGATTGTGTTTTCTGTATTACAATTTCTGCTTTTTAATGCCTCCAGTGTGGATCTGAATTCTGCTTCTGTGCTTTTTCCCTTCCTTGAGTCCTTCCTCACCCCATCTGCACCCGATTCCTAGGGCTGCTGTACCAGTTACCACAACTGGGTGGCTTGCAACAACAGCAATTCATTCTCTTGGAGTTCTAGAGGCCGTAAGTCTGAAATCAAGGTGCTGGCAGGTTTGGTTCCTTTGGGAGGTTCTGAGGGTGAACCTGTTCCATGCCCCTCACCTAGTTTCCAGAGGCTGCCAGAATTGCTTGGTGTTCCTTGGCTCATAGCCACACCACTCTCGTCTCTGCCTCGAATCTCCACATGGCCTCCTCCCTGCATTTCTCACTTTCTCTCTGTGTCTTCTCTTCTTAGATGGACACTTACCGTTGGATTTAGCGCCCACCCAGTTAATCTACGGTGATCTCATCTTGAGATTGCTAATTATATCTGCAAAGACCCTTGCCCAGATAAGGTCACATTCATAGCCACCAAGGGTTAGGACTTGGACGTATCTTTCTGGGACCACGGTTCAACGCAGTACACCATCCGCACCCCTTCTCATATCCTGCGCTGCCTTTCCCGATTTGTCCGGGCTGCCCTGTGGTTCCTGCTCCTGTCTGGCAAGGCATGTCTTTCCATTAAAGTTGCCACACTGTTTCCTGACGTTTCCTTCTGGTTCCTTCGGGAAGCCTCTGCCCGATCTTCCGTGTTTCAGAAGGCTGCTTCCTTCTCCATGTTCGGCACATGTTTCGTCCACCATCTTTTATTGGTGGTGCCTTTTCTTCTGGATTGTCCCTCAAATACAGTTAACATAATCCTCACTCGGAGACTGTAAGTCGACGGGTGTGTGTACGTTGCCCATGTTCCTGTTCTCTTACCGCTTGGTGATGGCTAATTCCCATGCTCCTGTTCTCTTACTGCTCGGTGATGGCTAATTCCCATCCTCAGTGTTTGGTCTGGGCAACAGAATCAGGTGGGCTTTGCTCAGTCCATTTCCTCGTTCCCTACAGGTTTCTGCTAACTGCAGCTCTGCTGAGCAAAGGCGGTATCTGCTCCTGCCCGGCTGTCCGCTTCTAGGCTATTCTGGACGGATGAAACAAGCAGAAGTCCCAGCATGCACTGCTACTGGGGGGGGAGAGGTTCCTGCTGCTCCCCCCGCCCCCCACATTCACGTTTGCTTCCCAGAATACCATGCACCATGACAGCCGCCTGCCCTGCCCACCTTCTCTGAAAGACCCGGGGACATTACTCCAATAGCATCTGTGGGAGAGGGACAACTGTCCAGTTGTGAGACTGGCCCAGATTCCAGGTCTCTGAGTGGGGGACAAATGATGGAGGAGGTCTGAGCAGCTTCACACATTTGTCCCCGGTCTCTGTGTCCCTTGGTTTCTCTCCAGTACGGCTCCTCCCAGATGCTCGCACGAAGTTGGCAGCTATTCCCCACACTGAGTGGGGTTCTGTCTTTCTCTCTGCCTTCATGAGAATTTAATGGAAGAATAAGAACAGCTGTATCAGGGGGTTTCTCGTTAGATGCCATTTTATATGGAAGGCCACAGATTTTGTGTGTGTGTGTGTTTTTTTTAACCCAGACTCACTCATTCATTTACATTTATTTATTCCCAAAAAAGTGCCTTCACTGCTTGGCTTCATAGTGGATGTCAGGATAAATCAGCCAATAACCCAGAAGAGTTTTTGCAAAGACGCAGGAATCAAGGAAAGGCCCGGGCCCTCACCCCTTCCTCCCTCTGCTCGGCAAAGCTGACCTCCCCAGCAGCCCTTCCAACTCGGAGGCCTCGTTCTTGTGCCCCCAGATCAGCAGTCTGTGAAATCAAACACATTTATTGAGCACCTAATTTGCTCCAGGCACCGAGTGGTTCTAGGGGAGAGGAAGAGAGAATCACCGGGTTCCTGCCCTGCGGTGCACGGATTCCTTCTTCCTGCTTTAGAGCATGGTATCCATTTGTTACGATGCTTTGTGATGGTTATTTGATTAAGGACTTCACTTGAGCCCTGCCAGACTTGCACCCCACGCGGACAGGGACAGCGTCCTTATCCTTGGTAGTTAAGCACAGCTAGGACGGGGACAGGGTTGCCGGGAGGAGAGGCCATCGGAGCTAGGCTTTGAAGTGTAGATAGGAGTTCGGTGAAGATCAGGCAGGATGGGGGCAGGAAAGAGGGCTGAAATCTCTCTCTCTCTGGGGTCTCCTCAGTCCAAACCTGGCACTCCCTCTTGGCCTTGTTCTCACTGTGGTTTCTGCTGCTAAACAGAGAAGATGCTTCTCTGGATCTTCTGAGAGGCTGAACAGCCCTGGGGCCTGGGTGGTACTGGCGGGGGGGGGGGGGGGGGGGGGCACGTGGGGAGGATGAGGTCGATGTTTGCTTCCTCTGGGTTCCCTTTCTTTGGCTTGCTTCCTCTTCTTTATCTTTTTTAAGCAGATAAAAGTGGTGCCCGCCCCACCGTGGAAGCCTCGGGGTTGTCATTACTTTTCCAACAGGCACGTTCATGGCTGGGTCTCCTGGACATGAACCAAAAGCCATTTGCTTCAGAGGCAAGATTTGAGTCAGGCCCAGCTGGGTTTTCCCATCCTTTATTTGCCCGATCCTATTAATAATTAATGGTACAGTAATGAGAATTGCTTTTAATAGAATCTGCTGCCATCACTGCATTCTGTTCCCCGCCAAGGGTTTCCCCCAAAAGGATTCATGCTCACAAGGCTGAGTTTCCTGCCACGGGCACCCCTGGGAAGCAGAAGGTCCCCTGCTGTTGTCCTCCCCAGCCTCTCCTCTCTTCTGGGCCTGAGCCCCACTCCCGCCACCAACCTGGAAGCCCCTCTCGCTCCTTTACCATTTCCTATCCCCCCTCCCTGAAGCCCCGCCCACCATCCCCTGGAGGTTCCCACAGCGGAGCGAGCCTGCCCCATCCAGCCCAGCCAAGCATGGCACTGTCACGCCTCATCTGTCACCAGGGCAAACTGGTCCCATTGGGCAGGGACAGGGCAGGCTGGAAGCTGCTGAGCACCCAGCCCGGGGCAGGCATGAGACCCACACTGTGCACACAGGAGCCTACATTCTGGACGAGAAAGCCCACCTCTAGCAAAGGCCAGTGGGATGGGTGTGGGGGAAAGGTTGGGTCCTGGCTTGGCCACTGTTTGTGGCACCAGGGGACAGTGTTGTAGACCTTGCCCCAAGTCTCCACTTATTCATCTGCAGAACAAGGAAGTAGATGGTCCCTACCCCCCACCCCCCCCCCCCCCCCCCGCAGAATGTTCTTGGGGGAGAAAGGGAGCAAATGTGGAGGAAGCAGAGTTCAGGGGAGCTCCTTAATATTCACGCCAGGAAAATATCCATGATGTACCCAGGGCTTTAGCTATTCATGATGCTATTCATTGTGGTGTTATTTACGATATCACAACTGGGAAACCACGTCCGTGTTCAGTAATAGAGGACCGGCTTAGGAAGTGTGAGCATAGCTACACAACAGGGCATGGGGCTGCCTTTGGAAAGGGGGGCCTTGGGACTGCTCCCCAAACTGTACTGTGTGGAGGAACCCCCAGGAATGCTGGGAAAATGCATGTTCTGGGGGTTGGGGCTGAGATCCTGCACTTCTAACAGCTGCTGGTCCAGGAGCACCCTTTGAGTACCGAGGGGGCAGACTCTGGGTGGTGTAGACGTTTGGGTCCTGCTAGTGGATGGAAGAGCCAGGTTGCAAAACAGAGCGTGTTCTGTGATCCCCTCGCTGGGCTCAAAGCAGAGCCTGTGCTTCACATTCATTACCAAGTCTGGAGGCTAGAAGCTCAAGCGCTCAAAGTGCTTCTAGATGGGTGATAAATTATAGATAATTTAAAATTTTCTCTTTGGTGTATCTTAATTTCAAAATTATCCACAATTAACATGTATTACTTTAGTAAATGGAGAAAAATATTATTATTATTTTTTAAAAGAACAAATGTTCTCTTCCCTTACCTACAACACAATCAGGGTAATATTCAGCCTGGAATGACGGAAACCCTGAGAAGACGAGGATTCTGGCCTCGGTCCAGAGTTGGCGTGTAGGGCCGTGGGCTAGACCAAGCAGACCACGAGGCTCGGGTGGCCCCTCCTCAAGCGCTCAGCACATGCCTGATGCACCCATTGTCCCCCTGTCCCCCCACAACCCCTGGGAGGGGGCCATCACCATAGGGGCTGGTATTATGAGCGCCACTTTGCAGCTGAGGGAACCAGCGGCTCTAGGAGGTGAGTGAGCCACCCCGGGTCACCCAGCTCCCCGTGGGGGACATGGGGGGAGCAGGGAGTGAGGGGCCAGCTGGAAGGAACCCTCTTCCTCCTCAAATGCCTTTTTGGGCCACTAGTCAGGACAGCTTCACCAGAAAATGCAGACAGACAGGTGAAGAGCTCTGGAAATTAGCTGGCGTTTTTATGTCCCAGGAGAGGCAACGGGGAGCCAGTGAATGTTCCGCGTGAAGACGAAGTGGTTCAGTCGTGAGCAGCTGGGTGCAGAGGGCTGCAGGGGAGACCCAGCCGCAGGCTCGGGGTGATCACAACAGGCCAGGCTGGGGGATGCCCAGCAGCAGCAACAAAGCCAACAGTGGACACTCCGTGAACTCCTATGCCGTCCAAGGACGTGAAATCACTCCTCACTTAATCCTTATACAGCCCTCGGATGGCCCTGCTGTCATTCTCCCCATTCCGCAGATGGGAGAACTGAGGCTCAGCACCACGAGGCTGCAAGGCAGGGTGGGCTCCCAGGTCTGTGCGACTTCAAAGTGGGTGCTCTTGATATAGTGCTCCGCTGCAGAGAGAGCCGAGGGCCGGAAAGGAGCGGCGTGTGGGCAGGAGGGGGTGGATGGAGCCACACTTCGCTGGCAACCCCAGTCCCTGGTCAGGACTTGGGCACCTGCAGGCCAGGGCCGCGGAAGAGGCTGGAGCAGCAAGCACTCCGGGCGGGGGGGGGGGGGGGGGGGGGGGGGCGTTGAAGGAGGAGCAGACAGGGCTGTGGACAGAGGTGCGGCGCCTGTGGCAGAAGAGTGGCTGTGGCCAGGGGAAGTGAGAGAAGGAGAGGAAGCAAGGTGGCCAGGAGCTTCCGGCGGGCGAAGGCTTCCCAGATGGACAGTGAAGTGAGGGGCTTCACCGTCTGTGGGCAGCACGGAGGGGCTGGTGTCGGAGACCCACCCAGGCACCCCCTCTCTCCAGGGCGCCCTGGTGTCCCATACCCCAGCTTCGGCTGCCGGGAGAACTGGACCTGCCCCCCAGCCCCCACCCACGGGGCTCTGGCTGTGGTCCCCGACGGGGTGGAAGGCGCCTGCCCACACCATGTTGGAGCTGCCTGCCGCTGAGGCAGGGGCAGCATCTCACACAAGCCTCCCGCCAGCCACTCAAGGCAAGAGCATCACTGGGGTCAGAAAGGGGGGGAAACTGAGGCCTGGTGTCCTGTGCCCAAGCTGGAGGGTGATGGGATCCATCGGAGAGGCTCAGAGACTGGCCCGATGACGGGCGGTTTGGCTGGTCCAGGCCAGGGAGGGAGGGGAAGCAGCCAGCTGAGTGGGGAGGGGGACAAAGCAGACCGCGGAGCTCATTGGCGGCACTCCCCTGGTCCCCCGGAAGGTCTGCAGACAGCCCACCCTGCACAGGTCATGCAGACTCGGCCCAAACTGTGTCCCACCCACTGGGTCCACGCCGCCAGCAGCCAGGACTAGGCCACCCCTAGACCTTTGCGGTCGAGACCTTTGGGCTGGGTCTCCATCTCTTAATTCCATGCCTGGTACCCAGCTACTCCTCACCGAACCTTATGCGGTGGGTACCATTACGATCCCCATTTTACAGAGGAGGACACTGAGGCCCAGAGAGAACGACATGAGCCAGAGCCTGAAACTTGCTGGGTATAGGGCCTGCCTCCCCAGTAGACCTCCAGTGAAGACTGGCCCCTGGAGAAGTGTCTTCACACACAGCTGCTGAGAGGGGCCTTCATCGCTCTACATGAGTGAGCTGGAAACAGGCTCAGCGTCGGTGGAGACTGGGACAAGGTCACACACTCAGGCAGCGAGGCCCCTTCACCTGCCCCCGACTAGGCCTCCACAGAGGGGAGTGCCGGGAGGCCCACGGGAGGAAGCCCCTTTCTTCAGGGTCAGGAAGGAAGAAGAGAAGGGGGGGTGGTGATCCGAGGCTGTGGTCACCTGAGCTGGTGCGACCAGGCCCAGCCTGCCAGGGGAGATATAACCCTGGCTGGCAGGTGTCCCAGGAGGGTGGCAACAGCCATAGACAGACCCAGCTTCATCTCACCATATCCATGCATGGTACTCTGGAGGCCGGATCTGAAAGTTCTGGAGCAGTGTTGCCCAGAGTGGGGTGCTCAGAAGGAGCCTCAGGCCCCAAGCCTCCTATCTCCCACCCAAGATGTGACCCCCTTGGCCGTCAAACCAAAATTGGGTGGGAACTTCTGCAAACTCCTTCCCTATATTGGAGCTGGGCATCCACATCAGCATGTGAACGCTCTGAGAAGTCCTGCAGGACAGAACCCTACTTGACTTTGCTTAATCCAGCCTTTCCTACAACATATTTAGCCAGGAACTCCACTTTTTCTGTGAAGTACGTATTAGCGTCTGGGGCAGGTCTAACAGGGCCACAAATTCTCTGCACTCCCATCATGGAGAGGTGGGACCTCCCTTCTCTCTGGCTGGGTCATGAGGCCCATAGAGCCTGGAGAAAGCAACACAGGAGCAGTTCCTTAACTGGCCTGGCAGCTTCACCTCCTGCTTCTCAGAACCTTGAGCTTTGACATAAGAAATCAGTCTAGGCTGCTGAAAAGGGTAGAGGAGACCCCAAGATGAGGCCATCTTCGGCACTCGGCCCAGTGGAGCCTTCAGATGACCCCATCTGACTGCAGCCGCAAGAGGGACCCCAGGCAAGAACCTCCCAGCTGAGCCCTGTCCACCCCAGCATCACAAGAGAGACGGAGGAACTACTGTTAGAAGCCACTGAGTTGGGGGCGGTTTGTCACACAGCAGCGGACCCCAGCCGATAACTGGAATAGCGTCCTGCAGGACCCCTCTGGGTGGACAGGAGGTGTCCGCCCCATCCTCACTGCCCGCCACCCCACACCAGACCTTCAGGCCTAACGGCATTCAGGCGCTCCCATGCTTCACCATGCCCCTGTTCAGGGTACGTATGCCCTCCACCTGGAGTGTCCTCGGCCTCCTTTTCCACTTGGGAAGATCCTTCTAGAGTCAGCTCCTAAGAGGCCTCCACTTTAAAGACTTTTCTAATAGCCATCAAGGCAGCCGCATCAACCCAAGCCTGGGATCTGCCGGGGCTCACACTTGCCCGCTGCACGAACTTGGATGGGTGCCCGCCTCTATGGTCCCCAGCTTCTCACGTGCAAAGTGGGGATGACACTGCTAACAACTGCATGAGGCTTCTGCGCAGGATAAACAGCAACAGGGCTAGAGCAGAATACATGGTGCTGAATAAATGGTGGCCATTACTAGCTGTTCCGGGCCTCCCTGGCCACAGCGTCTAGAGCTGGGGGTGGGTCATTGCGCTCTGGCTCCCCCGAGACCAGGCCCACACTCCCGCCAGAGTGGGGCCCCTCTACCCCCACGGCTCACTGCCCACTGCACCCAGGCACAGCCTTCTTGAGGTTACTGAGTTACAAGAGAGGTTTGGTGGAGGATGAAAAGACTCAGAGAATCCTCGACTATTCTACTTGGAAGGATCGTCAGAAAATAGGGAACACAGCCCCCTTATTTTGACTGAGGTCCAGAGAGGGAGAGGGCCTTGCCCGAGGTCACACAGCTCACCCTGGAACTGCATCCCAGGCTTCGGCTTCTGACCCCGTGCCTTGTCTGACAAGGGGAGCTCCAAGTCTCAGGGACAGGTCCTCTCTGACTCCCCTAAAATCTCTTGTGCCCTCCCTGCCCTTGGAGCCGCCTGGGATTCAAGTTGCTCCACAGTCTAATCTCTGGCTATGCCGTGGGACCCACTCACTGGAGAAGGCACAGCCTGACCAAGGGTCCTCCTCGCCTCACTCTTCTCTCGCTTCTCTCCCATAGAGGCAGTCAGAGACGTAAGCTGTCCTGCAACCCCCTAAGGCCTGGGGGAAACCCCAAACCAACATTAGGGAAAAGACGGTGGGATGTGTTCAAATGGCCCAGTCTGCAAATGTAATAAAAGTGACCAGCACGGAAGGTCAGCCCCACGGGCAGGTGCTCCAGAGACCGCCCATTGTACCGATGGGAGTCCTGAGGCTGGTGAGGTACGTGGAGCCTGGGCCCCAGAGATTGGACTCAAAGCTCAGCCACTCCTCTTGGTAGCTAGGGAATCTTGGGTGTGTTACGTCTCCCAGCTCCACCTTCCCCATCTGGGAAATGGGAGTGAGAACATTTCCACCAGGGACGAGCTCAAACATGGCGAACCCTGGGCCACATTGGGCACCTAGACCCACTCCCCTCCTTCAACACCTGACAACTGCTCACCACCACATTTTCACCCTTCCTTCTGGTCAGTTTCTAGGTCGGTCCGGGTTCTAAACACACTTGGGGAGTCCTGGGGGCTCTGAGGGTATGTGGCAAGGAGCCTAGAACCTTTGAAGAGGGCCACAGGGTTCTGGAGAAATCCTTCCTGCAGAACAGCCGGAGTGGGCAGGCCAGGCCTCGGGTTAGGGGCCTGCAGGCTTCAGACACACAATGTGGTCCATGTGGGAGTGTTGGGGGAGACAGGATGAATTTCTGTGTTTGTTGCACAAAATGGTGTGGGTGTGTGTGTGTGTGTGGTGCATTTGCCCAGTATGGGGGGCCTGGGGACAGGGAGGGGTGGTTCTGCAGCTGTCCCCAGCCCTGGGAGAGCTCTGCAGGCCACGCCTGTCCCCACCACTGGAGCAACCCCAGGACCCTGGGATTTGGAAGGGTTCTGCTGCCGGATTAGAGCTGCCAGCTTCAGACCCAGCAGCAGCCCCAGCAGTGAGGCTTAAAGGGGCCGCTGCAATTATCCAGAGCCACCTCGGTGGTGACTCGCCTGTCCTTCCTGGGGGGAGCGTTCCTCCAGCCCCTTCACCATCTTCCAGTCCACCCACCAGCCAGCTTCAGGAGGGAGGCGCTGGGCAGAGAGGAGCTGGTGCCTGGAAGAGGCTTGTGCTCCCACCAAGAAACAGGAGTTCACATATTAAATAACACACTTGGTTTTAAGTTGCAGGGAGTGGGGGTGTGTATCAAGAGCCCCTTCCCGCTGGTGACCCTGAGGACGCTACCTGAGGATTCCTCCATTATTAACAAACATGCTTCCCTCTCCCCACCTCTCTGGAGCTGATGTGTCAGGCTCAGAAACAGCTTAAGGGGAGGAGCGTCTGGCATCCAACTCCCCGGTCTAGGCAACCACGCCATCCAGCTGGCTTCTCTGGGACTCAGTTTCCCCACACCGGGAGGAGAGGAGAGATAAAGGGAGCAGGTGATACAACACAAACCCAGGACCCCTTCGGGTGGGGCGCTGAGTCAGGTGCTGGCAAGGGCGGGGTCACCTCTAGTCCAGGTCCCGCTCACGGAAAGCAGGCCCAAGCAAGGAAATTTTGTCGAGCTTGTTAAATGGCAGGTGACCCTCCCAGGTCCCTCTGTGACCTCCAGGGGCTTCCCGTCTCAGGGCCTCCCTTTTCCATCTGTGAATGAAAGGGACAGACGGGGTGACAGTGACCGGCCCGGAGGGCGAGCGCTGCAGGCGGGGTGCAGGGACCTACTCGCTCAGGGACGCAGCGCTAGGACGAGGCCCAGGGGGGATTAGAACTCAGCTCCCCCTCATTCCACACCCCCAGCTCTTAACTTCCGCTCTGTGGACCTGACTGCCCCACCGACTGATTAACTGATTGGTTAACGGATTGACCGATTACCTGCCGGCCGGACTCCCAAAAACCCCCTTTCGCCCCCATCGCCCCGGCAAGAGTCTCCGAAATCCCACCTCCGGTGCGCCCCCGCAGCCGAGCAGGGGGCGTGGTTGGGGGCGTGTCCGGGGCGTGGCTCCCGCCGTTCCCCGCCCCCGCCCGCCGGAGTCGGCTCGTTAATCCGTCGCGGCTCCGCCAATCGGCCGCCGGTTGCCGGGGAAACGACCTCTCCCCTCGGAGCCTTCAAAGGGTTTCGCCCCCTCCCCACGAGGGTTCCACCCGACCCCGCGGCCTCCTGCCCCGGGAGGGGCGGGGGCTGGGCTCCCGGAGCGGGAGAGACACCCACCGACCCAGAGACAGCGAGAGACGGAGAGACAGAGCGAGAGACAGGGCTTAGAGACGCACGCAGGCAGGGGAGACTCAGGCAGCAAAGGACGGAGGTGGAGAACGGAGAGAGGCAGCCGCGAAAGCACACCCCCGCCCCCACCCCAGTCGCAGAGGCCGAGAGGGCGACACTGGGAGAGACAGTCAGGGCCACGGACAGAGACAGCGAGGGCGATCGTGGGAGAGACGGAGACAGCGCGGAGGTGGGGGGAGGTGGAGGCCCCCCCAAAAAAGAAAAGACCAGGGCCAGAAAGGGGGGAGAGCGTCGGGAGGGGGCGAACTTGTGAAAATAAATATTTATAAATTGAGAGTTTCTAAATTCTTTTTGCATTTCTGTAGTAAATTATTCATCTGTGTATCTCCCTCCCTCCTCCTATCTGCTTGGGGAGCTGCCAAGGGGGGTGTTCCTTTCTGTGCTATTCCTCCCCCTCCTCTCCTTCCTGCCCCTTTCTGCCCTCCTACTCCCTCTTCGCCCCACTCCGTGTTCTATTCCCCCTCTCCCCGCTCCCCGCCTCCCTCTCCTACCCCCTCCGACCCTCTCCGTGTCCTCCCCTTCTCCATCCTCCTCCTCCTCCTCCTCCTTCTCGGTGCCTCCCCCCCTTTTCCCCCCCCCCCCTCCCCCCCCCCCCCCCCCCCCTTTCCTGCTCCAGCCCAGGCTGGAGCTGGGCACCGGAGGCAGGCGAGGAGGGGCCACCGCCCGGAGGTGACCGGCTGCCACGCTCTGGCATTTTGTCCCTGCCTTAAATAAGAATAATCGTCTAAGTCAGCCGGGCTGGGATTAAAAAAACACTCGTCACTGGCAGTCTGGCACCCCCAACCGGGACCACGGAAATCTTCCTCCAGAGGACTGGGGCACTGGAGTTGGGGGAGAAGGTGGGAGTTGGGCCTAGGGGGTCGGCTGTCCCAGGAGGGCCTGGGCTGGAGTCAGAGGCCACACTGCTGCCCCCAGGGACCGCGACAAGTCCCTCAGCTGGCTGGGCCTCGCTTTCCCCCTCTGTAAGATGGGGCCAGGGACTGACCTCCTGTTCCCTAGGGCTAAAACCACTCTCAAATCTGTTTGGGAGTCCTGAAGATTTCAAGGCCCCTCTGACAAATCCCCACAGCTTATGAGGCACAAATGAGGAATGGGGAACTCGTCATAAAGGTGTGATGCCAGTTCCTAAAAATCAGGCAGGGGTGGGGGGAAATGGGCAGGGTCTCCAGTCGTAGTGCGCTGCATGCAGCCCATATCCTGTCTGTGGCCTTGAGCAGAGTGCCTCAATTTCCTCATCTGGAAACTGGGCCAGTGATGCCTCCCTCCCCTCATGCAAGGACGAGGGGCTTCCCCATACTCCCTGCTACACACCGTGCCTAGGTCAGTGTCTCAGTGGCACTGTTCCCTGATCTAGCTCACCCATGCCGACTGTCCCTGCCTCCACCCCAGGTAGCCTCCTGGTGGCCCAGAATAAAGTGCAGCAGGAACTTCTCTCGGGGCAGGGAGTGGTCAGCACCAAAGAGCTCCCCTGCCCCTGTGACCAGCCCAGAAGTCACCGGCAAGCCTCTGCGGGGGATCTGTATCCTTTCTTTCCATGCGATGCTGTAGGTAGAAGGTGGCCTCCACTCAACTAGCCTTCCCCTTCAGGGCACAGAGCCCTCGGCTTTGGGGCCTGAGTTCTGACCCTGCTGTTTGACCTTAGCCCAGTCCTTTCCCCCTCTGGGGTGAGGGTTCTAGATTCCTTTCAGCCCTCATTTGGGACCACCCTTGCGACTGCTACTAACAAGTGCTAAGATCCGTTATTTACCAGGAGCCTTGCTCAGGGCCCCACAGCTCCTCTCACCGCCCCCCCATGCCCCTCTCATCCGGGGCCCCATTTTACGGATGAGGAAGCTGAGGCTCAGAGCGGGGACTTGCTGCAGGTCAGGCAGCTGGAAGTGAGCTGATGGGGCTTCTGGCTGGGTCTGGTTTTGGCAAGGCAGAGGGGTGTGTCCTCACCCAGCTCCCCTGTGCTTCCCATGAAAACTTTCTAGGCCATGTCGGTGCTGCTGGAGAGGAGATAGATGGACCCTTGGAGTCCGGGCTGCCCAGCTGGTCCCAGCCCGGTGACCTCAGGCTCTATACGATCCTCAGAAACACCCGTCTCTCATCCAAAGACTTCCCTGCCTTCTGTGGTCTTTTTACAGAAGCACAGTGAGAAATGCTTTGGGAAAATGACCCCCTTCTGGGAATCTATCGGCCACTCTACTTCTGTGGCCAGTGACACTCTTGTTGGCCTAAAGCAGTGGTTTTCAAGCCTTTCAGAGACCCTTGGGGGGCATTGGGACTGCGGGCAAAGAAAGCCAGGTCAGTGGGCTCTCAGCCCCGACCCCTGCTTCGTTGGGTAGTGATCACTTGGGTAAGATTTATTTTGAGAAGGAATAAAGCACAAGGTTGAGACTGGAAAGTGGGGGTAAAAACCCACTATTGTAAATAACTAGGAGCCCTTTGGAATAGAGAATCGTGGCTTCCTAAGATCCCCCACTGATGTAACTCAGCGCCCCCCAATCCACCGCCCCAGGGGTGAGCAGACAAAACCACAACTCTAACTTCAATGTTGGGAGGCCTCCCTGAGGACTCGCAGGGCCCAGAACATTGGACAAAGTCATTGTGTTCAGTCCCTACTCTGGGCCCACCTAAGTGGGGGCTCTTGTGCCCAGTGTGGATGAGAAATTGGAGCTCCAGGTCGTACAGCCAGTCCAGGCTCAACTAGGTCACCCGGATCTGTCCGACTCCAAAACCCATGCCCCCGACGCTGATGGCCCTCCCCTAAAGCGGTAGCAGAGTCACCCCTGCGTGCCCTTGGCTCTTACCCGTGTCCTGCTCATGGTCATTGTCAAGCCGCCCCTAAGGGTTTCTGTGGGCCCCAGGAAGGACTCACAGACGTTAATGAGACAACTGTGGTCCCGGGCAGAGCACCTCTCCCGCGGGCACTGCTACACCGTCCACATACCCACCCCTCAGCCAGGGGCACCTGCGTCCCCACTGGGGGTGACAGCCGCATTTGCCACTCCCCGGTGGGTGTTGTTGCCAAAGTGTCAGACCCTTTGTGCCTCCAAGAGGCCCCAGAGCTTAGCTGCTCAGGTCTCCCTGCACCTGTTTTCCTTACTCTCTCTCCCCATCCCATCTGTACTGGACTGGGTTCCAGAGCCACCACCACCATGCTGCCCCAAATCCGGGCTCCTCCCAGAGCAATAAGGCCAGGCCCGGGTCCTTAGCTGCGGCCCCTTCGTCCCTAGAGTGAAGGTCCTCCCAAGAGGGAGGTCTGACCGAAACAGCCTGGGGGCGACCCACCCTCTCCCTTGCCAGAGAGACCCTGCCAGGGAGGACCACCCAGGCCCCAGCTGGGGCCTGGAGTGGGAGGCAGGACAACAAAGCAGAGACAGAGCGCCTTGCCTTTCCACAAGGGAAAGACACAGAGCGGGCTGGGTGTCATCCTCTTGCTGTCTGGAAGGTGAGGGACCGAAATCCCCTGCTCCCGGGGTGTGGAGGGGATGGAGCTCTCTTTGGAAGTTGCCCCCAAAGGAAAGAGAATTTAAAAATCAACAAGACTGAACCTTGTAAGTAGCCATTCCCTCTTGCAAAGAGATGAAGCGGATAAGAAAACAAGGAAGGGGAAAAGGAACAGGCTGATGGGTCTGTAGCCGAGGAACCGTAGAACTAAACCCTCCCTGCGAGTTCCTGAGGAAGTGAAGATGAGTTTCAGAAACTTCCCAAGAGAAAGCTCTTGGGGGATATGAGTGTCTTTGAGAGGAGCCAGTAAAGAAAGGATCCAGGAGGTCGCCAGCGTGGAGCTGGGATCTTGGAACCAAGAGAACTCAGCCCAGGCTGGGACCGTGGCTCAAATGCTGCTCCCTGGGTAGCTGCGGGCAGGTGATTCAACTTCTCTAGAACTCAGTGGTCGCTATCTGTGAAATGGGCATGGCAGAGCATCGGTATTAGAACTGGGATCACAGAGTCAAGACGGAAAGGGCTTCCCCTCTTCCTGCTTCCCCTCCTCAGTGGCCCATCTGGAAACTCCTCCCCAGGACAGAGAACTCAGCCTGGTCCCCGGAACTCACTGGGCTCCATTAGCCACTATTCTTAAAAGCTCCTCCTGACCCCGGAGGCAGCACCTGCTGCCAGAGAGTTGTCAGATTGTTCAATGCACCTGCCCTTTGACCTAGCGATTCCATTTTTAGAACTTATATCACAGAGACGCTCACATGGATGACAAGGGAAGATGCACAGGAAATCCATTGCATCACTGTTGATAATAGCAGAACTTTAGAAACCACCTAGACACCCATCCAGGGAGACTGATTATATAAATGTGAAGGAGCTGCCCAATGCAAGAGCAAGAGGCCATGACAAACACCTGCCGGCTTCTTCAAGGAGTGAGAAAGAATAATAAGGCTTCCTTTGTATTTCAAGAGGGGCATCTCTGTACACACCCTGCTTGCAAACTCACAGAATCCACAGGGTAAGCGTGGTTGCTCCAAGAAGGGAGCTGGGGGCTCAGGTTGGGGAAGGAATCATTCCAGCTTTAAACCCTTTTCTCTTTGACTCAGTTTACCTGTGAGCATGAACTCCCACTGGCCTTCATCCCACTAGGATGGTGAGTAGTAACCCACAGCCATTTCCCTCCTCCTCGGGACCTCCCACCCTGGTGGAGGGGGAAGCGATGCGGCCAGTGCTGGCCAGTGAATTGAGGGAGGAAGTGATGGGATGATGCTGTTTTCCCTGCCTCAGCGACCCGGAGATGGAGGTACCGCAAAACAGAGGCAGCCTGGAACCCTGGGCTTTCACCTGGAGGGCAACTGCCCTGGAGAACCCCTTGGACTCACAGCAGACTGTGCTGGATACAAAATAAACTTTCGTTGTGTTGAGACACTTTGATATGGAGCTCCTTTGTTACCGCAGCATAACCTAGCCTTGCTAACCGATACAGATTTGGAAAACCACATTCTGGTTCCAGGGATGCCAACAGACCTTCGACAAGTCCCTTGACTCCTCCAGGCCTCAATTTCCCCACGTGCAGGGTGGGGCAAGCGGTCTTATTTCCACTGACCAGGACCCGTGCTGCTCATATTCCCAAACCCCAAAGGCCTGAGGAGTATTTGCCAGCACTAAGGGCTGCTGGGTGTTAAGTGCTCACTGAACACCGGCCACTGGGAGGACCATCTCGGGGGCATCATGGAATATCATGGAATCCTCAGTGATCCCAGGAGGGAGGCAACATCATTATCCGCATGGCCCCATGAGGAAAAGTGAGGCTCAGAGAGGTGAAGTCACTTGCCCAGGAACACCAGCATCTGTGACTCTTAACTGCTCCAAAGACAACCCCCATCTAGTAGTTTAATTTTTTTCTTATAAATGCAGCTAAAAAGAAAGCCCACCGGTGACAACATGAAAGAACTTAGACTAGGGATTCCTTTTATTTATTTATTTATTTATTTAAAAGATTTTATTTATTTATTTGAAAGAGAGACATAGCGAGAGAGGGAACACAAGCGGGGGGGGGGGGGGGGGGGGAGAGGGAGAAGCAGGCTTCCCTTGGAGCAGGGAGCCTGATGCGGGGCTCGATCCCAGGACCCCGAGATCATGACCCGAGGCGAAGGCAGACGCTTAACGACTGAGCCACCCAGGTGCCCTAGGGATTCTTTTTAAAGATTGTATTTATTTGTTTGAGAGAGAGAGAGAGAGAGAGAGACAGCATGAGCAGGAGGGGCAGAGGGGGAAGGAGGGAGAGAATCTCAAGCCGACTCCACACTGAGTTCAGAGCCAGATGCTGGGCTGGATCCCAGGACCCTGAGATCACAACCTGAGCCAAAACCAAGAGTCAGACACTTAACCGACTGAGCCACCCAGGCGCCCCAGGATTTTTTCTAAATTTGCCATCTTTGAAGCGTGCAGTTCAATAGTCATAAGTACATTCACCATCTTGTGCAGCCTTCACCCCCATCCATCTCCAGAACGCTTGTTAGGTTGCTGAACTCTGTCCCCATTAAGCACTCGCTCCCCACTCCCCCGGCCCCAGGCACTGGCCCCCACCATTCTACCCTCTGACTCTCTGAATTCGCCCCTTCTAGGGACCCAGTACACGCGGAATCACACCGTATTTGTCCTTTGGTGTCTGGCTTATTTCACGTAGCATTACGCCCTCCGGGTTCATCCATACTGAAGCAGGTGCCAGAACTGCCTTCCTTTTTAAGGCTGAGTGATATTCCATTACATGGGCCGACCACAGTTTGTTTACCCGTTTGTCTGCAGATGGACACTCGGGTCGTCTCTCCCTTTCGGCTCTGGTGCATAACACTGCTGTGAACACGCGTGGACGTATATCTGCTTGAGCCCCTGCTTTCAATTTTTTTGGGTCTGTGCCCAGAAGTGGGATTGCTGGATCGTATGCCAATTCTATTTTTAATTTCTTGAAGAAACGCCACACCGTCCTCCACAGTGGCTGCACCATCCTCCGTTCCCACCATCGTGGCACGAGGTTCCAGTTTCTCCACGTCCTCATCAACCCTGGTGAGTTTCTGTGAAGTAGTATCTCGTGTGCTTCTGATTTTCATTTCTCTGACAATCCCTGGGGGAATAAGAATTGTTTAAATGCAAAAAAAAAAAAGAATTTGTTAAATGCAGCTGGTGAGTCCATAGTGGTCCAACCCTCTGGACCCGCTTCCACGGGAAGAGGAAGCAGGGGATTGGGGTGCTGCCCCATTGCCCCAGGGGATTGGGGTGTAGCCACGTCTCGAAGTCCTCAGCTCCCAAACAGGTGAGTGAGGCTCTGCTCCTGGGGATGCAGCGTGCCCTGCACCCCAATGAACAGGCTACGACGGAGGCCCTACCCCCTGGGGTCCTGACTTCTCCAGAACTCTGCCTCTAATGTTGTAACCTCTACTTCCCCCCTGCTAGGCCTGATGGGAACTGAGCTGGGCCTTTGCAGCGCTGGCTGACTCTGTGACCTGGAGTCTCCACCCTGGCCTGGGACACGGAGCAGAGTGGAGGAAACACCACAGCCAGGCATGGGGCAAGGAGGGGACGGGTGTCATCTGCATGTCTCTTGGCCTTTCACATCCAGACAGGGGCAGCTTTGGGTGTGGGATACGAGCAGGGCCTTTGGAGCCAGACAGACTCAGTCTGGGTCCATCTCTGCCATTCACCAGCTGCGTGACCTTGGATGAGTCACTTCCCCCTTCCCCCTCCAGCCCTCACTTTCCCCTCTGGAAAATGGCTGAAATGGTGCTTGGCATACAGTAAGCACTCACTAAAGACTTTCTAGAATTGCCAGCATCATCCTTGTTGTCACAACATCCACATGAATGGTCAGGTCACGGCTGTGTCAAACATTCCATGGCTCCCCAGTGCCGGCGGGAGAAAGTCCAGCGCGCTCATGGACTGGTGGGCACTGCCTGGACTGACCCCGGCCGACATCTCCAACCTCCTCTACCCCTCACTCATCACATTCCAGCCACCTAGGCCGCCCTCCTGGCCCTCCGACCCCCAGCACTCCTTTCTGCCACAGGCCCTTTGCATGTGCTCTTCCTCCTGCCTGAAATGTGTTTCCCCCACCCAATTCCACTCCCATCCCTTCAACAACAAACCTAAAAGACCCCGTCTCACTTCAAACATCACTTCTTCAGAGAACTCTTCCTGGACACCCCCCACCCCCATCCACTTGGGACCGCTTGCCCCACCCCCCACCCCATAGCACTTCCCACATGTGACTTGTGCAATTACTTGAGGAATGTCAGCCACCCCACAGGAGTTCCATGAGGCCAGGATCATGCCTGTTTTGTTCCTTGCTATAATGCAAGCTCCAGCAACAGGGTTGACCCGAGTGCCCCCCCAAATATCAGTCAAATTGAATTATTAATTTCCAGAATCTCCCTGACTTTGGAAACTCGGATTCTTTTCAACAAAGACAATCCATTCCCTACATAGCTAAATAAGCTTTAACTTTCATACCTTTGATGAGACAAATGTGAGAAAACCCTCAGCTACATCCTGTGTCCTAATTTCTCAGCTCAGAAAAATATGGTCACTGCACTCAGATCAGCTGCTCACAGTTCCTGCCGTGCCTCCTCCCAGTCCTGCCTCCAGCCACCCTTCCTCCGAACACAGGGGAGGCTTCGGGCTGCTCTGCGGGTCAGCCCTTGCTTGGGGATAAATGCCAACCATGAGGAATGGCGGGTCGCAGGGGGAGATGCAGATGCATTTTCAGCCCCGTCAGCAAGATCAGCGAGAGTCTCGGTGGCCCCTTGCCCGGGGTGAGGGCCTGACTCAGCTGGTCCACACACAGCAGCCCCCCAACCAGCTGGAGAGTGAGGCGCGGACCACAAGGGGGCCACAGGGCAGAAGCCCTCGTGTTGCCAAAACCCACGCGTGCACTGACTGGTCCATCCTCACACTTGTCTGTTGTGCAGCCACAACCAGGAGCCGCGTGCTCTGGGGGAGGCCCTGGTGAAGACCCAGGTCCCGCCCTCCTCTAGCAGGAGAAAGACCTCAACCTCAACAGGCCATTGCGCAAACACACGAATTACTTCTAGGGGAGGCCGGGGCTCCACCTCTTTCCCCACGCTCGCTACCCTTGCTTCTCTGGGCTTCCCCGAGCCTATGGGTGGCAGGGATGGCTTTACAGGCCCCCAGGGAAGGAGGTGTTCAGACACAGGCAGAGTGCATGTCCATTCAAAACGCTCTCAGTGAAAGAACTTTCTTGACTCTGAGATGCAAACTAGTGCCATGTAACAAATCCCTGTTGGCACCACAGTGCTGATGGTGGTTAGGGCCAGCTCAGGGAAGGGACACCCGCCCTGAGGAGACCTGGAAGAAGGGCGGGGTGTCTCAAGACAAAGGTAAGTTGAGGGAGGTCTGGGGTCATGCCTGGTTGGGCTCCGTGGTGAGGCCTGGGGGTGAATGAGGCCCACCCACAGGGAGGACCGGGCCTGGAGGAAGGAGCTTGGCCTGGGGGTGTGGGGTGGGAGAGGGAGGAGGGCAGGAAAACCGGGATTGTCCTATTCCCCTGCTCACCCATAACTTGCACACGCGTCGCACACGCACAGACCCACAGAGGACTTCCTGCCCGGGGTTCCCAGGCTCACCCATCAGGCAGCAGACTCTGCCCATCCCCCCAGGGATCAAAGTCCTCAGCCAGGCAGAGCTTCGGGGGCGCTCAGCCTTTCTGGACCCTCGCCCCCTCATCCCTCACGGCTGCCTGGCTCCGTGTCCTACCCCGGCATTCTGCAGCTGGGGCCACAGAGGCTTTCTCTGGAAAGGGGAGCAGATTCGGGTAGGGATGGAGAGGCAAGAAGCCGCATTTCCCAAGAAGGGAGGCCTAAACCACGGGGAGATGGAAACTGGCACCCCAGCTGCTTGCAGCCCAAAGACAAGAGTGCTCAGCCGCCGTCACATGGACACACACACATGCACACCGACACACATGTGCGCAGACACACACGCTCCTCCCCTCGCACTAAGCACACACTGGCATGCACAGGAACACCCTGACACGCTCGTAACGACACACCGACACAAAGCACCAAGGCCGACACGCGCGCGCACACACCCCCACGCACACGCGCGCGCACGTAAAACTGTCAGTCGGTGTGCGGTGTGCGCCAGAACAGCCCCCTCCCGAGCGGCCGCCCCCTCTGCGAACCGCTCCTGTGTTCCCATGATCCTCCGGGCTGCCCCCCAGCTGCCGCATCGCCTGAAATCCTGAGAAATTAGGGAAGATTCTTTTGAATCTCACACCTCGAATTTTAGGCTTAAACAGTATTTTGAAAAATTGGGGCTCAGTTCTCAGGCTCAGTCGGAGGTGATCTTGTGTTACCAGGCAGGAGGGGGCTGGTAGGAGGGAGGCTGGGGCGGGGTTGGGGGAGTGGAGAGCAACGGGGTCGGGGGTGGGGGGCGGCGGCAGACTCCATGGTTGGGGGGCAAACGCCATGGAGCAAAAGATGGCTGAGGGCCACGGGGGTCAAGGACACGGGGGTCTGAGAGTCCCAATCCGCCCCCCACTGCATTCACTCCGCAATCCTTCCCAAAGCGCTTCTCTCCACAGAGCCTCAGTTTCCCCATCTGTACAATGGGTGCGACCTACCCCATGGGGCTAGTGCGAGAATTAAAGGACATCATACCTGTAAAGTGCTAAGCTTTGGAAGGCCCAGAAAAGAAAGTGGGAGTGGGATGGGAAAACCTCGCCCCAGTTTCCCCCCCGGCGAAACCAGGCTGAAAATAACCAGCATTTTACTTTTCACTGCGGCTGAAGCAGCGCTTCCCGTAGGACCGTGCCTGCTTATCAGGAGCAAAGCCGCTCTCTCCGCCAGAAGGTGACTGTGGGGGCTCCGGCTCCCCCTCCAGCCTCCAGCCCGACTCCCACGGAGGAAACGCTGAATTTTCTCCCGCGTTCAGGTTTCTCCCCCACCAACCCCCAAACAATTTTGCATATATTTAAATCTCCTCTGCTGTTTCCAGTCTGAGCCGCTCCCCCCCCGCCCCCCGAAAAAGAGAAAAAGAAATTACAAAGCCCGTCATTTGTCTCCGTCCCCGCACCCCATCTATCAGGGCCCGAGCCCGTCGCCTGGAAGGAGGCGCGCGCCCGGACGGCCGCTTTAATGGGGCGCCGCGTGTGACTGTGCGGCCGGGCGGGCGCAGCCGGCCGGCATTTGCATACATATTAAACGGAGCAGTAAAAAATGCAGACATGCAAACCATTTGGACGGGCTCCTCGGCGCAGAGCCTGCCAGGAAATCAATCTTCTGGTTTCTTAAAGGAAACCTGCTCGGGAGGAGGTGGCGAAGCCACGCAGCCCGCAGGCCCTGGGAGGGGGCGGCCGTCATCTGTCCATCTGTCCGCTGGAGCCCAGCCGGCTGTGGGGGTCCTTGCCCGCTGGGGCCCGGGACAGGGAGCAGGGAGGGACGCGGAGCCCCCATCAGCCTGGGCGTGGGGCCTGGCTCGGCTGGCTGTGCGCCCTATGGAGCAAGAGGCTTGGCCCCTCTGAGCTCCCCTCACCCTCACCCCGCGGCAGTGATCCTTTAGCACAGCGCCTCCCCACCCCCAGTGGGTGCTGAAGATTCTTCCCTCACTTGGTGACTCTGGGGCTTAAGCGACTCAGCCAAGTGGCCCAGCCCTCTCTGCAGGGCCAGGTTCCCAAGCCAGGTGTGAAGATTGGCCAAGAGCACAGGCTCCGGAGGCAGGTGGCCTGAATTCAAAGTCAGGCTCCACTCCTTCCAAGCTGTGTGACCCTGGGCGAGTGCATCAACCTCTCTGTTTCCTGGGGGAAGAAAAATGAGGCTCAATCTACCTCCCTCTTAGGCATGTTGTTGGATTAAAGTAGGTCAGCCAGAGCCTGGCATGAAGTAAGGAATCCATAAATGATGGCAGAACGGAGTGTAGGAGGGTCCTTGGTGTTACTGGTGTGGTTTTCCGGGTTAAAATCCCTCTCTACGTCTGCATGGCCTGGCCGGTCACTCCTCTCTGGAGCCTCCTTACCTGTAAACAGGGTGTTTGATTCTCATAGGAATGTCTAGCTCACACAGATCACCTACCCCGCCCTCCAGACATGTGCGGTCCCAGTACCTCCACTGCTGTTTCCACCAGATGTGGCCAAGGCAGCACCTCGGAGGGCTGCCGAGCCCATCATCCTCTGGCAGCTTAGGCAAAGCCCAGGGCCTGGATGGGGGGGGGGGGGACACCCTGAGCAAGTCCCAAACGGATTGAATGTCTGTGGGACCGGGAAAGGCAAGTGGCCCAGAGCCTTAGCGGAAACAGCCTGCTGCTGACCATTTCACCCACCTCTCCTTTAATTCCCTTAATTCCACTTTACAGAGAAAGAAACTGAGGCTCAGTAAGAGGTGCCACGGCCACGAAGTTGGAAGGAGGTGGGAGCTGGGATTCAAATCTGGTCTGAATGACTATAGAGGCCGCCTCCCCAGACGGTCCCTTGTAAATACTGTCAGCGGATGGAGCTCATTCTGGGGTGCCGGGGCTCATTCTGGGGTGCCGGGGAATGCTGCGTCTCCCAAAGAAGGTGTGTGCTTGTGGAGAAAGAAATCCATTTTTGTGCCTGGGCGGTACCTGTGAAGGTCCTTCCTTGAAAGGGATGGCAATAAGGAAGGAAAGGGGGCTTTCGAGAACCAGCTCAAGTTTGCCCTCCATCCGTTCACTCCACACTCCCAGAGGTGAGGAAAGGAGGTGACCAGTGTCCCCAGGACAGGCTAAGCAGAGGGCAATGCTAGAGCGGTGATGGGGGTGGGGGGTGCGCCCAGGCCAGTGAAAGCCACCTTCCTCTCTGAGCCCCTAGGGCTTGAGTGAAGAGCCAGGCCAGGGCTGGCGTGGGGGGGGGGGGGGGGGGGCGGTCTTTGCCTTCAGTGGAGACAGCGTCCCATCTGAGTCGCACGGTGACCTCCGTGCTGCATGGAGCTGTAGCCTGGTGCCATGGGGAAAAAAAGGCTGAGTCCAGAGTGTGGTCCGGTTCAGTGGGGCCTCCCTGTGTGACCTTGGGCAAAGGCCCTGCCCTCTCTGGACCAAGGTGGCTGCGCTAACCATACTCCTTGTCTGTCTCTCCTTGGAAGCCCCTCCCTTTCGCCCCTGGCCTCCTAGCTCCCTGGGCCTCTGGCCCTCCACCTCCCTCCGCCGCTCCCGCTCCTGAGCACAGGCCGCCCCCACTGCCCGGCAGGCGGGTGGAGGAAGCCGGCAAGGCGGGAAAAGGCGGGAGGGGCAGGAGTTACAGGAACCGGCTGGGGCCCCGGCGATTGCTCAACTGGGGAGCCTGGCCCGGCCAGCCTCCACAGGCCTCCACCTCCACCAGCCCGCCCTCCCTTCTAGCTCCGCATTGCAAACATTCCTCGCCAACCTCGGTTGCTGCAGCCCTGGAAGAGGGAACTGCCGCAGACACAGCACGAGGCGGCCAGAAACACTTAACCCCTTCTGTCCTCGCAGGCGGAGGCTTCGGGCGGGAGGATGGAGCGGGGTGGCCACCGGGGTGCCCAGGCTCTGAGTGAGCTGGTCAGGTGAATCGCTGGCAGCCCTGGCTGGCCCTGGGTTACGAACCTTAATCAACAGGCTGTCTCCGGTCATGGATTCACTCAGCAGACATGTGCAGAGCTCTCCTTGGGCACTGGACCTGGGTAATCAGACAGGGAGGTCCTCACGGAGCCCACGTTCTGGTATGGCGGGGAAGGGAAGAGGGGTCGTCAAATAAAGAGGAGTTTTTTTAGATCATTACGATGATGAGTGCTACAAAGGAGAAGTACAGGGTGAGCCTGTGCATGAACTAAAGTGGCTCAATGAGGCAGGGAGGGCTTCCTGGAGGAAGTGACATTTCGGGAGCCATGGAAGAGGAGAGGGAGTGTTCTAGGCAGAGGATGCAGCCCGCATGAGGCTCTAGAGAGAAGAGGGAGGGAGAGGTGGGCATGTTCTAGTCTGTGTGTCTGAAGGAGAGAGGGTAAAGGGATGGAGAGCCCTCAGATGGGGGGGCTTGGCCTATGCCAGGTTCCAGAAGGCCTTAGGGCCGCTCCCAGCCTTAGATGGTCTTCGGAAGGCGGTGAGGAGGCATGGATGGGTTCTACCTGGGGAATCATCCAGCTCTAGGCCCTATGATTCCCTCGAGTGAAAAACAGAATCTTCACAGAGAGAGGGAGCTAACATGTTTTCAAGTACAAACCAAATACACTCTAAGACCAGAACACCTGAACCACGCCAAAGTGCCACCAACAGGAGACATTTCAAATGGCAGCCTGGCAGCCAGGCCTGGCACTGGATTCTCCTGGGGCCTGGGTGGCCACTCCGAGCCGTGCTGTCCCCAGGCTGGCCAGAGGCCACAAGCGCAGGCTGGCTCCTCCTACCAGGATGGTAGTTGGCCCCTTCCACACCCAGGACACCGCTCTGCAGACAGCTGGACCTCAATAAATGCAGCAATTAGAGTGTTGAAGTTAAGAGGAGCTGAGAGATCATCCAGGTCCACAGCCTCCTCACTTCCCAGGTGAAGGAACAGACCCATGGGCAGCTTCCGTGAGAGGCAGGTGTGGTGGAGCTGGGCCGGCCGTGGTGGGTGTGCCCCGGGCACAGGGGCGTAGGGGCAGGCATGCCCACAGCATGTGTCCAGGGAGGAGACCAGCCTGCCCATGACCTTGGCACCCACAGAGGAGACCCCCAAACCCAGGAAACCGAGAACCGTTTGGAAATGGGCAGTCAGTAAACCCAGCTCATGGAGGAGTCTACTCCTCTGCTCCCGTAGAGCTTGAAGGAATGAGCCAGAGGACAGAGTAAGCTGGTAGGAAACTTCTAGACCGTATTGTTTTCACTGTGGACATGTTTTCTTTTCTTCTTTTTAATGAAGTATTATTTAGAACACTGACATACCAAGGAGATGAAAATGGGAGTTGCCCTGATTGGAGAGGAAGGGGGGGTCCTTGGACTTACCCCGTGCACACCCACGTGGGCTCTGTCTTCCTGGCCAGCCCCAGGCTCTTCAGAATGGACCGCGGGCCAGCAGGGGAGTCCATCCCCAGACTTTAGGGATGGAGAAACTGAGGTCCAGAGAGGCTGAGGCACTTGCCCAGAGTCACACAGCCCCAAGGGATGGAACCAAAGTGCTCCCAGGTCAGCCTGACCCAAAGACCTGCCATTGGCACCTGCCACTCCAAACCCCTCCGTCAGCCCAGGCCTAGGCTGAGGGATCAGGAACCAGTGCCCGCATTTCGTTTCCTGAGAGTCCATGCCTGGTCTACTTGCTGGGACAGCACATGTAGCCAGAGCTCCCCAGGTCCTGCTCAGCGGGTTGAGATTTCTGGGGGGAAAACACACCCAGGATGCTCCCTCTGTTAAAATCATGCCCCGACAGGACAGGAAGGGGCTGGGCAGACTCCACGCCTGCACATGCCCCAAACGGAAGGAGAGGCTGAGTTCCTTCCAGCCCTCTGAGGTTACCCAAACAACAGCTGATGTCTGTTTTGGGGCTCTGGGTCCACTCTTGGTCACAGAGCAAGGCTCCTTCCAGGCAGTGATGCTTCTATAAGTGTTCTTTGAATCTGGGGTGCCACCAGCTTTGTCAGGGTAAACTAATCCAGAGCCCTCATGCTGGGCCAAGGATCATCTCTCAGAATCAATACAACCCGAGGGGTTCACCAGCATCACCCCGTTTTGCAGAGGGGAAACTGAGGACCATGAAGTCACTTGCCTGGGGTCGCACAGCAAATAGCAGATGGGCAGGCCTGGGATGCAGGCATCTCAGGCACCCGGGTCCACGCTCCTTACCCCTCGGCCTCCCTGCCTCCCAGCCTGGAGATGGGACCACTTCTCACAGCAGTGAGGCTCCGGTAAACCCAAGATTCCCCTGGCTCGTCTTGACCCCGCACCTTGTTCATGTACATGAAATCAAGATTTTATCTCACCTCTTTATTATCCATATATCCATCCTAAGTTTACTCTCCACTCTTCTCCACATGGGTTCACCGGGGTCTCTGAACTTCCAGAAGGTAGACCCGCTTGTGTTACTATAGCCCTCATCACAAAATCATCTCATTTTAGGCACATCATAGAAAGGAGTGGCCTAATCTGGAGATACTGGGGGCACCTACCACTTGGGGACAAGGATTGCACAGTGCCATGATGCCCAAGACACGCCCAGCATACGGAGAACGCTCAAGAAATGGGGCTGGATGAATACAGAGCTGTTGCTGTGTTGGTTGGTTGCTGTGCTCTTCCTTTCCCTAGATCACAGGTTAGCAGGTTCACCTGTCAGAGTTACTAATTGGCACTCAGTGGTAAGACCCCAACTGTGTGAAGGAGACATGCTTCCTGGCCTTCTCGTACTGAAGTGATGGCGACAGCGCAGTCAGCCTTCAAGATGGTCACCAGACGATTCCTACCTCCTGCTGTTCACACCTCCGTAGGCCCTTCCCACGGCGAATAGGGCTGCCCTGTGTGACCAACAGGATGCAGCAGAAATGACCCAAGGTCAGGTCATAAAAGGCGCCATGGCTTCAGTCTTGCTCTCTGGGTCACTCAGCCTGGTAAAGCCAGCCACCATGTTGTAAGGGCACTCAAGCAACCCTACAAGGAAGGAACTGTGGCAAGGAACTGAGCTCTCCACCTTGCCAGCCCTGTGAGTGCACCATCTTAGGAGCCCATTGTCCAGCCCTGGTCAAGCTGTCAGATGATGCAGCCCCCACCAACACCTTGGCAGCCACCTCAAAAGTGACCACGAGCCGGAATCATCTGGCTAACCCACTTCTCAATGCCTTACCCACAGAAACTTTGAGAATAAATGCTTATGGTCTTCAGCCCCTAAGTTTGGGGTGATTTGTTATGCAACTGTAGGTAACTAATACAGGAATGGGGAGACTTTTTAGTTATGAGAGCCTTTCATTGACTTGCTTCCCGCAGTGTGCTCTATGGAGTACTGATCCCAGACTAGGCTCCGGAAAAGCACAGTCTGTCCATTGCGGGCAGACCATGACTTGAATCTCTTATTTGAGATGCCCAGCGCTCCTTGGCATATCCCAGCAGACCCCTCTGGGCAAGCCTTCTCCTACAGCCTTGCCCCTCTGGGCAAGCCTTACCTACAGCCTTCTCCTAACCCTGCATTTCTCAGGAGTCTTTGTGGAACTCTGGCCTCAGAGCTTCAGAGCGCTCTTTGGGAAAAACAGCCGAATTGTCACGACAGCAAGTTCCTTGAGTACAGTAAAGGATTGTGCCCAGTGTAAAAACAAAACACCCCCAGCCTGACATTCAGAGTGTGGCCTATGGTATTCTACACAAAGCCATGGTGGCCGGCGCGCCATGACAGACAGCCTGTCCGGGCCCCTTTCCCAGTTGAGGGGCTGGTTTGCCCTGGGTCCCGCCGGTCCCACCAGTCTAACACTCTGTGGTATTGGTCAGGGGTGCCAGGCCAGTGTCTGGCCACGGACCTCAGACCATTAGGGGACCATTTAGGGCTCAGATTTAGTTCCCAAACTCTGCAGCGCCAGCTCTCCTGGGTTCCGTAGCCCCCTGGCACGTGGGCCTGCTGTGCCCTCCCCACCCCTCGAGTGGGCAAGGGTCGAATCCTCAATGCCAAGGCCTCAGAGTTGGAAATTTCTCAGTGGGAATGCTACCCTGGTCTTAAAACACGAACCGCTGGAAAATAGCATTTGATATAGAAAAATTCATTTTACAGGCAACTTTTTAAGAGCGAATCCACCCCCTTCAGCGAGGGAAGCTGTGCTGAGAAAACCGCATTCTTTCGGGCCCCTGGGGCTGCGTGGGGGTGGGAAGAGAGATCTTTCTACATGTTAGGAGGCAGAGGGCTTTTCTTTTGTTGAAAACATAATTTTACCCTCATGTTGCGTTGTCTTTCCAGGCATGGACATTCTGGGGCTCTCAGGCCTTTCTGGAGCCATCTCTCCCGGATACCAGTGGCCTGGCCTCCTCCTTGGGCCAGAGTGCAGCCCCAGCAGCTGCCTCACCTGGGAGCCCCTGCCCAGGCCTGCTGCATCCGAATCTGCTGTCGTACAAGATCCCCAGGTGATCTGGGGCATATTAAAGTTGGGGAGCGCTCAGATGCTTCCCAGAACTACCATGTCCAGGTGCCCCCAGCCTGCCCGCTCCTGGGCTCCTCCCTCCCCTTCCAGGCTCTCTATCCCATCACAGATGGCTTCTCAGAAGGGCTCCAGGTGCCTTCTACCCCTCTGCACCCGCTTTCGTCACAGATATCCAGTGACATGGTCAGGGCATGAGGGGTGGGAAGTCAGGAGACCTGAACAAGAGGTTATGACAACAGGAAAGACACCCAGGCCTTACGGACCACTCACAACCCAGGAGGGAGGCAGTGAGACCCAGAAACTCAGAGAGGGAAAGCCATCTACCCAATGTCACACAGCCAAATACCAGCAGAGTCACGATGTCTCAATAGCTTTCCAGAGCACTCTGCTGCGTGAGGACTCCCTCCATGGGGAAGTGGGAGTGGCTGTGGGATTGTCAAAGAGTTACGCCTCCATCCTAGCTGGCTTAGCCCCACGGTTCCCAAACTGGGTTCCCTGGGGGGCCCTCAAAAGCCGTCTGCGGGGGCGCTCCATGCTGTTTACAGCTTCTTGCAATTTCCCATGGTCACCATGGCTTTACTGATGACCAGGCCACTGCGAGCTACACACACACCATCCCGTTTCTTCACTTTGGGTGGGAATCTATCAATCCACCACGTTCAGACAGATGTTTGGACAGAGTCATTCAGACTCTCCGGGGGCTGGGGGGGGGGGGGGGCGGAAATGATGGGATTTGAACAGGCATCCTTGTTGCACCTGATTAACCTAAAATGTGAAAGGCTTCCCAAATGGCAGTTTGCTTGTTGGACAAACATGGGCCTTGGGGCAAATAACAGCAGGAGGGACTTTTCTGGAGGGAGTGTAGAGAGCAAGAGGAATTCATTTAGAACTTTGAGTTACCGAAGAGAGGGCAAGTGTCTCCATTTTTTTTTTCAGCAGCGGCAACTGCTTTCCCATATTTTCTTTAAAACGAGGCGGGGGCCTCCCAGCCCCCTCCCAGCCTTGCCGGTGCGGGGGTGCTGGGGTGTAGGGACAGCCCCCATGGGCGGCAGCGCTGGGCCGCCTCAGGCTGCCCCAGGAAGCAAAGGACAATGGGGCGGGGCCAACCGTGCGCACATCCCAGGTCCTCGCTGGATGCTCTTCAGACCAAGTTCTCAGCGAAAGCTGTCCTTGAGGATGATGTGCAGACTCTTGTTTGCAGGTTTTCAGGGGAGCATATTGGAAACCAGCCACAGAGGAACGTGAATTTCTTGTAGAAAGCTGCAAGATGGGGCACGGACCTCTCAGTGCGGCTTCCCTCCACCCGGCACCTTCCTTCCCATCTTGGGCATGTGGGTCTGGGCTGGTGCTTCTCCTGCTCTTTCTAGGCTGACCCTTGCCCTCCATCCCTCCCCCCCCCACCTCCACCCCATACCCAGAGGAGGTGTGAGGCCTTGTAGGTACTAGCCAGGAGCACTCAGAGGTTGAAGACCCAGGGCTCTGAAGTCTGGTGGATGCAGAGGACTCGCAATCAACTGACGATCTCACCTTGCAGCCCGTTGCCAAGACCAGCTTCCGCCATCTGAAGATGTCTTGGTGGTGGTGGGGACCCCAGAGCTCAGGGCCACTGAAAGGTGTCCTTCCATCTGAGACTTCGGGCACAGGATAGGGAGGGGGAGGGGCACAGTGATTTCATAAAAATGATTGTCACATGTCTGAGTAACAGAAGCTGGAGACCTTAGTTCAAGACCGCAGACTAGAACACTTGAGTGAATGCCAAGCAAACTGGGCTTCTCTCTCTCTTTTTTTTTTTTTTTAAGGAAAAAAGATTTTACCTATGCATTTGAGAGAGAGAGAGAGCAAGCAGGAAGGAGGGGCAGAGGGAGAGGGAGAAGCAGGCTCCCCGCTGAGCAGGGAGCCCGATGCGGGGCTTGATCCCAGGACCCTGGGATAATGACCTGAGCCGAAGACAGCTGTCCAACCAACTGAGCCACCCAGGCGCCCCCAAACTGGGCTTCAAATACAACACAAGAGGAGTCTGTTTTGCGATATAAAAAATGCACCATCGGCCTCAGCCACAGCAAAGGGCCTAGAACTCTGATGTCAATGCACCAATGAGGGGGCTTTTTAAAGCAAGGTCCTGTGGGAGTTTTCCCAGTGGTTCTTTCTGGGATGCATCAGTTACCCAGGCTTGTGTGCCCCCTGGTCCGCCAGGTGTTTTCATTGGTCTGTCCTAGGAGATGTAGCTCCCCTAAGGCAGGGACCATCTCTGGTTCATCTTTATGCCCTAAAAGCCTGGTGCCCTACAGTCAGCACTCAAAGTCCTGAGGGTGTGTCTCCCCCACCAAACTGAGCCCCTGTTGGAAGCGGGGCTCTGTTTTATTCATTAAGAGCAAAGCGCCACATCCAAAGCCTGGCCTCTCAGTTTCTCCCAGCGGGATCTTCAACAAGTCACTTCCCCTCTCTGGGCCTCTTTCTCCTCACCCAGGAAAAGGCCATCCCAGGGGTTGTGTTAGGGTGGCCTGAGCAGGTGAAGACTTCCTTCACTCGTGCCTAGCATGCATGACACGCCCTCAAGTGGGATATCACCATCCAGTCTTCCAAGGGCCCAGTGCAATGCTGGACACACAGCAGGGGCTCAGACGTGTTCGGACAGATTTTTTTTAACCAACATTTCTTAAAGTATAGGGATAAAAATTTTATGCTATTTGTGGAAATTGCGGGGGGGAGGGGCAGAGGGAAAGGGAGAGAGAGAATCTCAAGCAGGCTCCATGCCCAGTGCAGAGCCTGACATGGGGCTCGATCCCACAACCCCGAGATTATGACCTGAGCAGAAATCAAGAGTTCAACCCTTAACCAACTGAGCCACCCAGGTGCCCTGAAAATGTTTTTGTTTTTTTTTTTAAAGAGAGAGCTTGACCTCTTTCTCCCCACCTACAGACAGGCATGAAGATTGACACATGCATGTCCCCATTTTACAGATGAGGAAGTCAAGGCTCAGAGAGGTCAGATGAGGTTCCCAAGGTCACTCAGTGGTAGAGTCAAGCTCTTAACTATTAGCATCTTGGGTTTCTAACCCCTGGCCTCTCTGAGATGCTTGCTTAAACCCTCCAGAACCAGGGGCCCCATCGCAGAGATAAGCAACAGTGACCAACTGCACATATGAATTAACCTGGCCAGTAATCATATAGGAAGGCCAAATCCACTTCAAAGATTTCTCTGAGTGGGAACCAAAAGGA
Source organism: Phoca vitulina (assembly GCF_004348235.1). Taxonomy (NCBI): domain Eukaryota; kingdom Metazoa; phylum Chordata; class Mammalia; order Carnivora; family Phocidae; genus Phoca; species Phoca vitulina. Next base: position 27,028,183 of record NW_022589724.1, on the reverse strand, counting down.
CAAAGAAGGAAGGTTTGAACCAGGTCACACACAAAAACCACCAACTCTGGAAGAGTGCAAATTCCCTAAGACCGAGCTACCTCCGGCCGACTTCTGTCTGATTCCTTAGTAAGCAAGGAAAAGGGGGGGAAGGGGCAGATTCAGTTTAGAAGGCTCCTGGGTTTCAGTATGAGACCTGAGAACAGTTGGTGGAGGGTGGGGGGTGGGAGGATCCGTGCTCTGTAGCTTTCCCGAAGGGTCTCTCAAGCAGCTGGGTGAGCTGGTGATGTGAATCCGGGCTCTCAAGCCACAGAAATGCAGCGGTCCCTCCTGGCAAGCTATGGGACCTCCCTGACCTTCAGTCTCTTCATCTGAAATGAGTCCAGCAAAGCTTTCCTGTCCCACTGCATCTTGTGGAGCTAGTCTGGGTGCTGGGGTCTCAGCAATATATGTCCATTGAAGAGGTGCCGAACACTCAGTCGGTGAAAGCAGCTCTGGTCGCTGGGGTTGCTGTTATGATCCCTGTAACCTGAATAAAACCGGGCAGCCTTGGGGCCCAGTCTCATCACC
>NW_022589724.1:26948794-27027534 GCF_004348235.1 Phoca vitulina | reverse complement strand
GGGGGGGGCGCGGGGGGGCGTTCAAAAGAAACACCGCTCTGACATTCCCAATCATTGGAAAGCAGTTTAAATGCTCCTAATCTCTCACAGAGACCCCAAAGGAGAATTCCTAGGCACACCACCCACAAAAGCATCCTCAAGACTCTCTGCTCCAATAACCTCAGTTTCCTCGTCTGCAAAATGTAAACAACAACAGTCCTGCCTTCAAGGAGTCCTCGTGGGCGCTCCGTGAGATATGCCTTGGAGTGTCTCAGATGGGCAGACACAGCCAGGCTGGGAAGTATGAGTGCGAACCATGACAATCTCCTTCTCCTGCCCTCCCCCACCTGCCCTTTGCATCCCACCCCAGTTAGGAGCTCTGGGCAGGGTCTCCTGCCGGGGAGTCTGGGCTGCCCAGGTCCTAGCACCCAGGCAGCTCCACCCACTGCCGCACAGAGCTCAGGAAAAGGACCCGTGCTGCACAGGCAAACTCTGAGGAGGGGGCAGCAAGGGCCAGGGCCCTGACATTAAGGTGGCATTCCCCCTCCCCTCCCTCCTGCGCAGAAGCAGCATTCCCTGGGTGTCACCTCAAAATGTCAGTGCTCAGAGGGCCAGGCCAGGGGTTCCCCAGGCATTTGGGGCCTGCTGAGACAGGGGAGAGAAAGATGGCTCCCCACCGACCAAGGCCACTGATTGCCCTAAGCCTGGGCGGTGTGGCCCAAGGTGGCTGCCAGGGCCACAGGGTAGGCCCCACATCAGGGACCTGTAGGTCTCCCTTCTCGAGGGGCCCTGAACAGAAGGTGAGACCCCCAGGTGCGGCGCAAGAGTACCAGCCAGGGCGTCAGGGAGGGCTTCCAAGAGGAAGGGCACAGAAGGGAAGGGTTGGAGAGGAAGGAAGGGAGTTCCAGGCAGAGGCCCTGGAGAGAGAAAGTGGTGGGCTCCAGGAACAGAATGAAGCTCTCTCCTACCATCACCTCCAACGTCACCTCCACTCTCACCTCTGCCAGCCCATTTGGAGCACCGTGCCCCCTTGGGAGGTCAGGGGACCAGAGCTCTTACTCTCAATTCACAGATGGGGAGACCAGTCCTAAGAGAGAAAGGGATCAACCCTGGCTGGGACTAGAGCCTGCGTCTCCTGGCTCCCAGCTCAGGCGAGAATCAAGACGCAAGCCTGGGCCCCACGCACCCCTGGATCTGCCACGGGGTCAGTGGGCCTGCTACCATCACCCCCATTTTACTGGTGAAGAAACTGAGGCTTAGGGACGCATCCCAACATCCCTCTAGTCCTGCCGTCTTCGTCTATCTCCGGGGATCTAGGACAAGCGGGAGGTGCCCAGATGCCCTCCCCAGGTGGGGCAGGAAACAGCCCAGAGTGGGTGACTCGGGGTGAGGATGGAGGGAGCCCCCCATGGGTTGCAGAAACCAAACACCAAGCCTGGGAAAGGCTGAGGAATGTGGGTGGGGATGGGGTGGGCCTCCACAGGGGGCCAGTCTGAGAGGGGCCCAGGGCCCTAGGCAGCCACCCTCACTCAGTCCCGGATGAGACCCCGGCTTCCCGAAAGACACCACCCCCAGCTGGGCGGGGAGAAGGACCACTGCCTCCAGGCCGCCCAATCAGATGCACTCCCAGTCTGATGGAGGAGGCAGCCAGGGCGGAGGGCTCCCGGGGCCTTCCCGGAGGAGCCCCCGGGACCTCCCCCGGACCCGGCGGCCCCCCCCCCCCCCCCCCCCCCCCAGCCTCATTAGCACCGACGCCCGTCGTCCTCCCCTCGGCTTCCGGTGGCTCCAGAATGTAAAGGTTAAATCCTAACCTCATCTCAGCAGTTTCTCCCGGCTTTGCCTACCCAGAGCCAGTTGCTGGTAATTATATGCATCTCCGAGCAGCCAATCAGCTGTCAGACTGACAGATACTGATCTTTTCGTTTTATTTTTAGCTCTGTGCTTCCCCCTCTAGTTGCAAAAAAAAATTCTGTTTGTTCTGTGTGCTGGTGCCTGGCTCCCAGCTCTGCAGCCGGCTCTCATCTCCGCCAGCCGGGCGGGAGCAGGAAGCCGCAGGGGCTGGAGCCTCCTGTCCTTCCAGAGATGGGGGAACAAAACATACCGGCTGCCCCCCAGCTGCGGACCCCGGGCTGCGATGGGGAAGGGAGGAGGCCGGGTGCTGCGCGCAGAGGCGCCCTCGGAGGCTGAGGGAGCCCGAGAGGCTCTGCACTTGGCGTGTGGCCTTGCACGGGAGGAAAGCAAGTCCTTACCTGCAGGCTGGGGGCCAGCAGAGAGAGGCAGACACAGAGCTAGACTGAGAAGGGGAAAGAGAGGGCAGTGGAAGGGAAAAGACAAGCTCTCACCCCCTGGAAATACTCTCCCCCGCCCCCCCCCCCCGCCAGAACTGAACAGAAGGGGGCAGGAATGGCTGCCGGCCTGCGAGCACTGGAATGGGAGTCAGGAGGTGGCTTTCCAGCCAGGCCTGCAGGGCACAGGCAGGGGGTGGGAGTGGGGGTACCTGCGCGGCCTCTCCCAGGCCTGGGTGCCTCATCTGCCTCTTGAAGGGCAAGTGAAGTGCTCTGCAGAGTCTGTTTGTGGGTCATTCTGAAAGGTTCTGTGGACCCCCCTGGGGGCACCAGGAAGCTGGCAAGTGTAGGCCGGCCCGCAGGAGGCCCCTATTCACATGGGGTCTCTGGAAGGAGAGAAGGAATCTGAGGGCCGGGCAAGCTCTTAGGTCCCAGAGTCACCCAGACTCTAGTCAAGGGCCTTGATCCAGGAGAGTGTCAGGGGGCTCCTCTTCTCCCCCATAGTTAGCCTCCGGCTGCAGTGACCCAGGGGCCGGGGGCCTGGCCAGGATCACCTCTGCTCCGATTGGCCTGTGGGGAGGGGAGGCAGTGTAGCCTAATGGTTTGGGCTTTGGGGCACAATCACTCAAGTGCAAGCCCCAGGGCTCCCCGTTTACCAGCTCTCTGAGCCTGAGTGAATGCCCCAAGCTCTCTGGGCCCCAGCATCCCCATCAGGAAAGGGGGCCCCAGGGCCACCCCCCACTTCACAGGATTGCTCTGCGGGGTGAGGGCACATCATATGGGTCCTCACGGCCCTAGCATCCTTGTGAACGGGTATTATTAGCGTCTCTGTTGTGCGGATGGGGAAACTGAGGTTCATGTGACTCATAATTGGCAGAACTGGGACTAGAATCCCCCCCCCCCCACCTTGGCTTCCTTTTCTCTGACACCACAGATGGTGTGCTGAGAAAAAAGAGAAAGGAGAGCGGGAGAAGGGAATTAGGAGCCCGAGAGAGATGGAGGGGAGGCAGCAGCACCGTGATCAATTACTTGGGCTATAAATTTCTGCGGTTTTGCAAAGTGAGCACACAGCCTCGGAGAAGCCGCGCTCGCTGGGTCTGCTCACGAGAAACGGAACAGCCAAGCCCACGGCAGACGCTTCCGATGGTGGGAGCCAGAGAGGGAGAGGGGCCGAGCTCCAGGGTGGGGTCCAACTGGCTGGTGGCGTTGGCAGAGGACGAGGACCCACGGAGAGGAGAAAGGAGGGGAGGGGCAGAGCGGAACCGGAGCGCCAGGCGAGCGTGGGAGCTGCCCCCGGGTGTCCCCTTGAGGCGGGGGGGGGGGGTCACCTTCTTCGTCTCTTCCCAGCTTCCCCCCCCCCACCATCCCCACCCCGGCTGGGCAGCCCTGTCCACCAAAACACACCTGCCTGGCCAGCCCCCTAACGCTGCTTTCTCTGCTGGTCCTGGGGCTGCTGGGACAGCGGCTCACCGAACTTCAACTTCCTCATCTGTAAAATGGAGACAGTGTGGCATTTGTCCTGTCCCTGGGAGTGAGGGATCAGGGTGGTCTAGGATGTCGATGGCTTAGCCTGGGACCTGACGCATACACAGCAAGTCGAGTTAATGCTGCTATTACTAGAAAGATAACCAAGGGCTTAGGTGGTTTGGAGGCCCACTGAAGTATTGAGAAGGTGGAGCCAGTCGTCCCTCTGAGGAACGGGGTGGAAAGGGTTGCCCACAGTGGGGATGTGACGGGCCCTGACCTGTCCCTCCGTCTCCCAGCATGTAGGGGCCAAGGGCGGGGGCTGGGGTGCACTTTGTGCTTGGGAAATGGGCCCAGATTCCCAGCCTCCACCTTCCTGGAGCCTTGTTGAGTCCATTTAGGAAATGAGACATAGGCAGAGTCCAGCGAACCCCTCTGGAATCCACGTGCTCCAGGAAAATGGGATGCTGGGAACAAGCTCTCAGGCCTTCCACACTGTGGACTTGCAAAGACCGCAGCATTTCAGAAGCACCCCCTGCGTGTTCGTCTTCTGCTGTAGGCATGAGGAAATTCAGCAGCGAAGCATCTGGGCCCTGACTTCAAAGAGTCAGTTTTCAGGGAGAAAAACAGATACAGCAGACCCTGAACCCTAGTCTTTGGACCCCAGACAATGGCCAAAGAAATGGGAGGCCATGGATGGAACAAGAAGACCATAGACTACAGACACAATGAAATGAGCAAGGGGAGGGTGGAGGGCCTGAGGGCAAGGGGTAAAGGCCACACAGATGGTAAATCAGGGTCCTGATTTCAGGGGGGCACTGGGCACAGGACCAGTGGTCCATACTCTCCAGCCTCAGGGATTCCAGGCTGAAGGTGGTGGAGAAGCTTGCTGTTTTAAAGGAAACCTAAGATGGATGCCTTTAAAATGAAGAGAAGATCCTCTGGATGAGGATAATAAAAATGTTGTATCAGTCAGGTTGGGCTAACAGATATAACAAAAAGCCCCCAAATAGTAAAAGTTTTTTCTTGCTCACATTAGTCTGCTGTGAGCTGGTGGAGGGTGGGGGGGCGGGGTTCTGCTCACTCAGGGGCCCCAGGCTCCTTCATCTCCTGTCTCATCATTTTCTAGGGCCTTGTCCTCCTCTGCAATAATCTCAGGGAAGGGGAAAGAGAGCGTGGAGGATGGCAAAGGAGGAATTTTATGGCCCAGGGCGATGGTGGGGGGGGGGGCATCACTTCAACTCACATGCTATTGGCCAGAGCTTAGTCATGTGGCCACAACAAACTGCAAGGGAGGCTGGGAAATGTAGTCCAGCTACATGCCCAAGAGGTAAAGAATGAAGCAGGATTTAGTGAAAACATAGCGACGTGTACCACAAATGTTATCCTGTTTAGGTGGATGAACGGGTGTTCACAAAGCACCTCGTTGTAGGGCCCGGCCCCTGACTTGTGTGCCAAAGCTGGTCATTTGTCCTATAAATCCAGAGGCTGCTCTCCTAAGGGTCAGGCCAGGCATTTGAAGGCTGTTCCTCAGGAAACTGCATTAAAACTCCCTCTCTCTCTCTCTCTCTCTCTCTGTGTGAGAGAGAGAGAGATAGACAGACAGAGAGACAGACAGAGAGACAGACAGAGATGGAGACAGAGACAGAGGGAGAGAGAGAAAGAGAAAGAAGAGACATGGATGGAGAGTTTTCTGGTTTAAGGGAGCATCCAGAGCTTTCACCAGATTCTCAAAAATTTGAGGCATAATGGTTTAAAGAGAGACAGACCACTCTGGTATTAAAGCAACAGCTTAGCTGTGCAGCGCTGACTGTGTTTGGGACTTAGCAGGGCCTCGGTACCAGGTGCATTGATCCTTCTGCCCCCCCCACCCCCCCACACACACAGTAGGAGGAAGAACAAGGATTCTCCAGCCAGCATCTCCCCTCCCCCAAGCATGCCCCAGGGACCCCAGGGCCATGGCAGAGAAGGCCTCAGCTGAGCCATGACAGTGGAAGTGGCGCTCCCAGTCAGCTGCAGTGCCCAGACCAGCCATGGGGTCATGGGATGTCAGCACTGAGACAGGCAGGTGGAGGGACTGAGGCTCAGAGAGGGGACATCTGGCTCAGGGTCACACAGTGAGTTGGGGCAGAGCCCTTCAATTCCAGGCAGTCAGGTTTCTGTGATCGTAAGCCACAGCATCAGGCTGTTCACCTTGAGCGGAGAAGGGCTCGGTTGCCAGACTGAGGAGGAGCTCAGAACGGAAGGAGACGCAGGAGAGGCAAGCAGTCCCCAGTGAGGACACACAATAGCGGGCATCTTGGGGAGCGGGGGAGACTCAGTGACCACCCTCAGGGACTGGCCATCAGGATGAGCAGTGAGTCCCGCGTCCTCAGGGAAGGAGGGCTAACGACCTAGCCAGGGCTGCAGACCCGCCCCTTGGCAGGGAAGGACAGGGGCATCTGGACTGACAGCCCACTCCCCAGGCTGCGCACATGAGGGGAATTCCCCGTGAGGCAACCGGGGGGCTTTTGCCAGAAAGAGGGGCGTGGGTCCTGGGCCGGCCAAAACAGCAGATGTCCGCTCCGGCCTCCCAAGCCAGGATTGTGCAATCGAAACAAAACAATCACGGGACTGGTTTCCTGCAGCCCAGAGCCTTGACCTAAGCGGGGAATCCAGCCCAGAGCATGGCTGCAGGGCCCGCAAAACCCAAGCAGCCAGCGGGCTGGTGTTCCGGGCTCAGCTCGCTGCCCCAGGAGGCTGGTGGCTCCCTGAGGGCAGCGAGGCGAGCTGCTTGCTCCACGCCAGGCTGGGCTCACGTGGGGCTTGCCCAGGCTGGTGAAGGGACATTTCACAAGCAAGGGACATGCACCTGGAGGAGGAGCTGGGGCCAAGGGCTGAGGGTCCAGGTGAGAATTCACTGCAGGAGAGCTGGGAGGGCTGCCAACCTCACCCCACCCCGGCAGAAGGAACTAGAAACCACAGACAGAGGAGGGATGGTGTGATGTCAGGATCAACACAGTCCCCAGTTCCTCAATCAAACGCTCATCTCTGTGTCGCCCGGAAGGTTCCATGTAGATGTGATTACAGCCCATAATCGGTTGCCCTGGAGTGAGGGAGGTTGTTCCAGACATTCTGGGTGGGCCCGCGTCCATCACTTGGAAGACCTAGGGCAGAGCTGAGCCTCCACTGATGGGGAAGAAGTTCTGCCTGTGGGGGCTCAGCAGCGGCAGCCCAGGTCCCCCTGCCCCCCCCAGCCCCCGCAGCTCCTCCAGCCCTGCCTTCTCTTCAGGTTCCCCCACTTCTCCGCCGCCCCACTCCCTGCAGCATAGCCAGGGCCTTATAATCAGTCTCTTCACACAGATCTGCTGGTTCTGTTTCTCCCGCTGAAGGCTGACTAAGGCGGATGGGGAGGGCAGGGTGCAGGGCTGTGAGCGGAGGTTCCCAGGCCAATCTCTGGATGGGGGAGGGACCCTCACCCCTACAGACAAGCGCTGTTGGGGTCGTGTCCCTAATGTAGCTGGGGAGCAAGGAAGTGCCCCCTGTAGGGGCCACACAGCCCCTTGGGGTCGGTGTTCAGAAAGATGGCTCAGAGTTCTGGTGCTGCTGGGACAGCCCTGTCCTCCTGTCCCCTTGTCCCTCTGTCCCCCTGTCCCCCAGCCCCCCATCCCCTTGTCCCCTTATCCCCCGTCCCCCTGTCCCCTTGTGTAGCAGACATATCACTGAGCTCTGGGCTGCAGAAGTCTGACACTGATTTCTCAGACTTTGAGAACCTGGAGGGCAGGGAGGAAGCACCGTCTCCTAGGAAATGAAGAGATGGGCCCAGATCACTGGTCTGGGGGCTCAGATGGTCACTGGGGTTAATGCTCTGTTTGGCATACCCTCCCCCAGACAAGGTCGGGACACAGGGGGAGAGGAGAGAAGGGGAGACGCCCCTGACTTGAACCACAGGCCTGCAGGCATTCGAGGCACACACACAGGTGGGCAGGACATTTATTCATTGATGAAACATGAATATGGAGCCCATCACTCCAGGCTCTGGTCCAAGCCCCCATGGTTGTTCTTTTCATCCTCACCAGCTCCCTGAGAAGTGGATGAGCTGTTATCTCCATCATGCCCATTTTACAGAAGGGGAGACTGAGGCACAGGGAGGTTGACTTGTTACCCAAGGGCCCACAGCAAGCTCTGTTGCCCTCGAGCCCAGCCCCACTCTCTGATCCTGAGACCTGGCCCCACTCTCCTTTGTCTCCAGGCCTCTGGATAAACCTCCCCTAGGAGGCCTTCCCTCCCCTGGCACTGGCTAAAAACACCGAGTCAAGAGGATTCTGTCTGACTCCCATGACAGCACATGCCCGGCCCTGTCCCCTTCTCTTTCATCATGATGTTGGTTTGGTCTTTTGGGCTCCCGCCCCCCATTATCCAAGCAATAAACACTCAGATGGAGAGTTTAGAGGCCTCACACCATGGTGTAATTGATCTGTCCCACGTCTGCAGGTCCCCTCCAGACCTACATACAGGGTCTATGTCATACTCGTGGCTACTTCCGGGGGGTGGGGGTCCAGCCCAGAGCGAGGGCGGGGAGTGCCTCTGCCACCCACCAGGGCTTTGCAAATCTTGGGTTGGTTTGTTAACCCCGTGCCTGGTGACATCCATCACAGTTGTCATCTGGGCCGTCTGCTGTGTGCCAGGACCAGGCTGAGTGCCTGGCACCCTTCGTCCTCCCAGCCTTCGGACATGCTGTGGTCCCCACCCCTACTCTTCTGATGGGGAAACTGAGGCTCAGAGAGGCTGGGCCATTTGTCCAGGGTCTTGTGTCTGCGGCTCAGCACTGGAGCTTCGCAGCAGCCCCTGCCTCCCACGGAGAGGCATCCAGGGCCCCGTTAGTTACCTACCACCAGGCTTAGCGCAGACATGTTCTGCCCAAGACCTCACAATGCTAAGACAGAAACAAGAGGCTGCATTGAGCAACATCCACTCGCTACGTTAAACAGCCACAGGTGAGAGCCCCTGCCGCTTAATGCACGGGGCTGAGGCTGAAAAGCATTTTTACCTTAGCCGTGCTTCCAGAGGTTCTCATCAACCTGGTTTGCCTAAAGCCAGGGAAGCAGGGATTAACTGAGTCTGGGCAGTTTCCATGGAGCCCAGATGGTGCAAAAACGACATTTAGCCTCTCCGGGGGCGGGTGGGGGGGGGGATCGCACCATGGGCTGGGGAGGGAGTCACCCGGTCCCCCGAGAAGACACCTGGAAGATCACCCCACTGCCGACCACCAGCATCAACAAGAAGATGTCTGGGTCCGTGGACAATCCCAGCAAGTGACACAGGGGCCATTGGACACCATCCACATTTTCTGACACTTCCCCTTGCCCCAAAGAACACGTTTTTCCTAGCACTCTGGCCCCTGCCCTCCCCAGGCTTGGCTGCAGCAGCTCCGTCCAGCACCCTGTTTCCCAAGTCCTTCCCCAAAGCACCCAGCAGACACCAAGGAGACAGAATGTCACTGTCAAGCGAGGAATCCCAATACAGTTATTCATCCATCCATCCATCGATTCATTCATTCCATGTGTTCACTGCAAAAGCCTTAATCATTAGATCCTTTCTCGCCAGCACCTAGAGGGTTGGGAGCAGTCATCTCTCTCTCCCCAAATGCCCCCAACCATCACTGACCTTCCATACACCAGGTTCACTGGCACTGGGCTGAATGGACGACACCTTCTCTGGGCACCAGATTTGATTAGACAGTTCCTTCAGTAATAATAACAGGAGCTGGTACAGAGCTCCTTACATGGGCTCAGGACGCCATACGTTATCCCATTTACAATGGCCCTAAGATGCACGTGCTGGTATCGTAAGACACTCTATTCATTATTGCAAGATAATGTATTCATTCATTAATTCTTCCAACAGATTCTTGTTGAGCATGGACTCCACCCCCGACCCCTGCCCAGAGGGCCCAGGGAGACCCAAGGTGAATAAGGCAGGGCTGCTCTGAAGGAGCTTAAGGCCCTGGCAGCCAGCTTCCAAGATGGCCCCTCTGGGTATTCCCGCCTTTGTTTCGTGACCAATAAAGCCAAACGGAGCTGACCGTATGTGACAATACGTGACTTCCAAGGCTAAGTCACAGCGGGTACTGTGCCTTCCGCCTCACTCCCTTGGATTGCTCACTCCGGAGGAAGGTAGCCACCATGCTGGGAGGACCCTCAGGCAGCCCTGTGCAAGGCCAAGGGCTTGCCAGGGCTGCACTCGAGCCTGGCTGGATGGAGCTACTCTGGAGAAGGCTCATCAAGCCTTCCCCGACTGCTGTCCCTGCTGACACCTGACTGCAATCTTCGAAGAGACTCCAAGCCAAAACCACCCGGTTAAACTGCTTCCAAATGTCTGACCCACACAAACAGTGAGATAATAAATGTTTGTTGTTGTTTTCAGCTACTGTGTGTTTGGGGGTTGTTATGTAGCAACAGATGAATACAGTGGTGTGTATGTGTGCGCGCGTGTGTGTGTCAGACTTGTAAGCAAATGAATCAAGTGCTAACAGAATGTAGGGGCCGGCCAGGGAAGGAAGGATGCGTGCTGGCTGGGGGAGGTATTCCCGGTGCTGACCTTGGAAGTCCAGCGGAGGACACAGACAGTACGATAGTGATCCACGAACCATTCATTCATTCAAAAACCACAACTGTGCACTTGCTCTGGGCTCAAGAGGACTCATGCCGGGGCTTCCGTGGGAAAAACACAGACTTAATGCCAGCCGTGATAAAGCTCTCATCCTGGTAGGGGAGACTTACCAGGTAAGGTCGTAAATAAACACAGAATCCCAAAGGAGATGGGGGCCAGAAGAGACAGGGCAGGCCTCCCTTAGAGCCATACAAACTGAGACCAAAAGAATCTCCACAAGTTGGCCAGGTGATGCCGGGAGGCGCAGGGAGACAGCACGTGCCAAGGCCCCCAGGGGGAGACGAGCCTGGTGAGTCAGAAGAAAAAACTCCAAGTCGGTGTTGTGGGAACAGAGTGAGCAAAGGGAAGAGGGAGATGAGGTATGGCTGGCAAAGTGAGGCACAGGCTTGGGGGTCGGGCTAAGGCTTTTAGTCCTTGAGCTAAGTTGGATGGAGAGTTGTTGATGGTTTTGGTAGAAGAATAGGTGTGCACTTGAACACTTTTGTTGCTACCCATAACAGAACACCTGACTCTGAGTGGCTTGAATCATAAAGTTTATATTCAAGAACTACTGGGATGGGGCGCCTGTGTGGCTCAGTCATTAAGCGTCTGCCTTTGGCTCAGGTCATGATCCCAGGGTCCTGGGATCGAGCCCCGCATCGGGCTCTCTGCTCAGCGGGAAGCCTGCTTCTCCCTCTCCCACTCCCCCTGCTTGTGTTCCCTCTCTCACTGTGTCTCTCTCTGTCAAATAAATAAAATCTTAAAAAAAAAAGAGAACTACTGGGATAAGGGGCACCTGGGTGGCTCAGTCATTTGAGTGTCGGACTCTCGATTTTGGCTCAGGTCTTGATCTCATGGCTCCTGGGATTGAGCCCCATGTCAGGCTCTGAGTTCAGCAGGGAGTCGGCTTGAGGATTCTCTCCCTCTGCCCCTCCCCCCTCTCAAATAAATAAATAAATCATTAAAAAAATTCCTGGGATAAGAAGTAGTACTGGGTCAGTCCAGTGGCTTAAGAGTGCAAGATTACCAATTTTTTTAGAGGGGGGAGGGGCAGAGGCAGAGGGAAAGAGAGAGAATCTTAAGCAGCCTCCACACTTAGCACAGAGCCTGACCTGGGGCTCGATCTCACAACCCTGAGATCGTGATCTGAGCCGAAATCAAGAGTCACCCCTTAACCGACTGAGCCACCCAGGCTCCTCAAGAGTCAAGAGTAAGATTTTTAACTTAATCACATCTTCAAAATTGCTTTGCTACATAGACTGACATATGAACTGGTGCCTTCTGCCCTTTAACTCTATTGTCCCTGAGGTTTTTTTAATCTCACAATTGTCACCTCATTATTGCAAGGAAGCTGCCACAGTTCCAGGCATCACATCCTCACCCACCAGCATCCAGAACAGCTCTCTATGAGTGTGAAGTTGGGGGGGGGGGGGGGGGGGAATCTTCCCCAAGGCGCCCAGCAGACTTGGGTCACATGCTCACTCCATCCCAATCATTAAAAATGGGGAACAGGATTGCCATGAATGGTTTGGATTGACGGTGATTGATCCCCTGGGGCTGGCCTCAGTGTCATCAAACAAGACTGGGATTCTGAGCAAGCGGAAGTGATAGGATTATGTAATAGTGGCAAGTGCTTTGAAAGAGGAGTACCAGACCTCTTCCTAAATCCTGCGCATGTTTGTCCAGCACGGGCTGTGCCCGACGCCGACACTGGGCGAGAGTGACACGAAGCTGGGCGAGGTCCTGCATCCGGGAGCCTGCATGAGGACGGAGGTGGTGAGCTGCCTGCAGGAACAAATGAGTCCTTAGAACTGTGTCCGCCTCCGAGCAGTTTCGGACCCTCCATCTCCCAGCTGGCTTCTGCAGCCATTGATGCCAGGCTCTCCCTCCTATTGTAGGACAGGAGTTCAGGGGCCCCAGCGACAGCTGCACTCCCTCTGTTCTCCCAGGTGACACCTGTCTCCCACCCCTGTTTCCCCAGCCCCCAAGGAAGCTTGGTGTTTCTGTGGGACATGGAGAGCTACAGGGTTTCCGAGGAAAGGAAAAGGGATGGAGTGCTTCCTGAAAAGACTCATGGGTTGGCTAAACAAGGAAAAGGCATTCGTGGGAGAGGAAAGCCAAGAAGCTGAGATGCTCGCGAGCCATGCGGGTGGCAGGGCGAGGCTCCTGTGGGCTCTCCCATCCCGCCAGCTTGGACGGCCTGACGCCAGCAGCGCACTCAGGCTGGGTGGCTTCTCTGGGGGGAAGGTGTGCAAGCAGGCACGGTGCCTTTGTTTCATGTGCAAGAGAGAAGCTGCGATTCTCAGGTGGAGGGGAAACCCAGACCCTACTGCCAGCCCAGCGGAGGCGAGATGCCACCATCTCACCGCATAGCCCTGGGTCAGGTTGCTGTTCCTTCTGGTGCCTCAGTCTCCCCATCCTGTAAATGAGGGTGCTCTACGGGCGATCATTTGCGCATTTTAATACAATGAAACTCTGCATAAGTACAAAGTGGTCCACCTGGAATTACACTTTTGCCCTCTGGATTTTATTTTTACTTAAAAGTGCAACAGAACTTTATCACTGTACGCAGGTGCCCTCCTCACGATAAACAAAGGCTTCTTCTTTAGAGGAGCTCACAGAATTCTCATGCACTGGTTGCCCAATTACTATGTGTGCAAGCAGACATTCATCTCCAGAGCCACCTTCCTCTAAGGCAAAGAAGATTCCAGAATTATTGGCCCATCACCTTCTAACCCATCATGGATAATCTGCTTATTATATATCGGGCTTATTGTTGAAGTCAGCGTTTTTGTTTCTTATGGCTGCAGTAACAAATTCCCACCAACTCCATGGCCTAAAACAGCACAAATTCATGATCTTGTAACTCTGGGAGGCCGTCTGAAATGGGTCCACTGGCCTAACATCAGGTGTGGGCAGGGTTGTCCCAAGAACCTAAAACAGGGCCTGGCGCGTGGTTGGGGCTCAACGAATATTTGGTGGCTCATAAACGGACGTGCTCCGATTCTCGCAGGGAAATGGCCACAAAGCTGTGACTAGAACCAAGGCGCCCCGTTTCCAGCCCAGTTCTGACTGGGGGGAGGGGGGAGCAGGCCAGCGGCTTCTCACCTGCTGGGGCCTGAAGGTGCCCAGGGAGAGGGTGACCGGGAAGTAACGTTGGGCTTTGGTAACGGAGGACGGTTCATCCTCGGATCCCGGCTGCTGAGAGGCAAAGCAAGGCTCTGGCAGGTGCCACAGGCCAGTGGCCTCCGCAGCTGGGAGAACTTGGCCTCTTCCAGCAGGTACAGTGAGTGCAGCGAGGAACTCTGCCCCAGCCAGGCGTGAGGGTGGCCAAGAAGAGGGAACCAACCAACTGTGGGTTCTTTGCATACCTGAGGGACGTGTCCACGGGGGCTGTGATTCTGCCGTAATGCCTGCTGCCCAGTTTAGTGTCCTTTTGAATCTTCGTTTGTTTACAGTTCAGGGTGTTTTAAGGTAAAATGGACACATGGTGAAATGTATAAATCTCATGTGTACAATTTTATGCGTTTTGACCACCGCAGACACCTATGTAACCCACACCCTTATCAAGCCGTAGAAACTTTCCATCATCCCCCAAAGTACCTTTGTGTCTTCCCAGACGATCCTGCAGCCCCAAAGGCAACCAATATTCTGATTTTAACCGCGGAATATTTTTGGGCCTGTTCCAGAACTTCCTATAAATAGAATCATACAGTTTGTGCTTTTCGGTGTCTGGCTTTTTTCATTCAGCGTAATGTCTGTGTGAGTTCTCTGTGTTGTGTGCTGATAGTTCATTCCCATCTTACTGATGAGTAGTATCCCATAGTATTCTCCATTACATACAAATTGTGTTTGGACATTTGGGTTGTTAATGGACATTTGGGTTGTTTCCAGTTGTGGGGGGGTATTAAAGAGCCGCTATAAACATTCCCATACAAATCTTTTTGTGAACATATGCACTTATTTCTTTCGAGAAAATATCTAAAACTGGAATTGCTGGATTATAGGGTAGGTGTATGTTTTACTTTATAGAAAACCAAGGAAACTCTTCCAGAGTACTTGTAACATTTTGCGTCCCCATCAGCAATTTCTGAGAGCTGGTTGTTCCGTGTCCTTCCCAATATTTGGTGTTGTCCATCATTTAAAATGTTAACCATAAACTCTCCTAATCATGAGATGCCATAGTAGTATCTCATGGACTTTAATTTGCATTTCCCAAATAACAAAGGATGTTGAGCACTTTTAAATGTGTTCACTGGGGGCGCCTGGATGGCTCAGTTGATTAAGCGTCTGCTTTGGGCTCAGGTCATGATCCCGGGGTCCTGGGATCACTTAGTGGGGAGTCTGCTTCTCCCTCTGCCTCTACTGTTCCCCCTGCTTGTGCTCTCTCCCTCTCTCTCTCTCAAATAAATAAATAAAATCTTTAAAAAAAATATGCTCACTGGCCTTCTGCATACATACTTTTGTGGAGTGTCTGTTCAAATCTTTTGACCATTTTTAATTGGGCATGTGCCCTTTCATTAGACTTATCTATATAATCCGGATACCAGCCCTTTATCAGATATATATTTTGCAATGTTTTCTCCAAGTATGTGGTTTCCCTCTTCATTTCCTTTTTTTAAATAACTATTTATTTACTTATTTAATTTTTTTTAAAGTAGGCTCCACGCCCAACATGGGTCTTGAACTCACGACCCCGAGATCAAGAGTTGCATACCCCACTGACTGAACCAGCCAGGCATGCCCCACCCCTTCATTTTCTTAACAGTAAGCAGAAGTTTTCAATTGTGAGGAAGGGAAACTATCGATATCATTTATGGCTAATGCTTTCTGGGTCCCACCTAAGAAATTTTGGCCAGCTTACAGGTTATGAAGATTTTTTTTCCCTATGTTTTCTTCTAGAGGCTTTATAGTTTTGGTTTTTACATGTAGGTCTATGATCCATCTTGAGTTAAATGTTGTGTATAATGTGAAGCAAGGATCAAGTCTCATTTTTCTCAATGTGGACATCCAGTTGTTCTGGCACCATTGGTCCAAAAGACTTCTTTTCCCCACTGAAATGCTTTGGCCCCTTTGTCAAAAATCAACATGCTGTGTAAGCATGGGTCTGCTGCTGGACTCGCTAAGAGTTACATTAATCTGTTTGTTTTGCCTTGATCCCTTAGTCTTGAAACCAAAGAATGTGAGTTCCCCAGCTCACAGCAAGTTTTTGGTTACTTTATGTCCTTTAAATTTCTTTTTTTTTAAAGATTTTATTTATTTATTTTTGAGAGAGAGAGAGAACGAGCGGGGTGGGGCGAGAGGCAGAGGGAGAAGCAGA
Source organism: Phoca vitulina (assembly GCF_004348235.1). NCBI lineage: Eukaryota > Metazoa > Chordata > Mammalia > Carnivora > Phocidae > Phoca > Phoca vitulina. The sequence goes on along the minus strand of NW_022589724.1, from coordinate 27,011,856 downwards.
CTCCCTGCTGAGCAGGGAGCCCTATGCGGGGCTTGATCCCAGGACCCCGAGATCAGACGCTTACCCGACTGAGCCACCCAAGCCCCCTAAATTTCTATATAAATATTAGAATCAGTTTGACAATGTATGTGCTTCCCAAGGCTGCTGGGATTATAATTGGGATTGTGCTAAATCTACAGGTCAATGGAAGGGAACTGACCTCTTCACAACACTGAATTTTCCGACCCATGAACATACTCTTTCTTTCCATTATCTTAGGACTTCTTTAATTTCATTGTTTTAGTAAATTTACTACCAAGCATTTTATGCTTTTTGTGTTATTATAAATGGAATTTGTAAACATTTCATTTTTACCCCTCCACACCTACCGGAATGGCCCAAATCCAGAACATTCACACCAAATGCTGGCGAGGATGCGGAGCAGCAGGAACTCCCATTCATCGCCGGTGGGAATTTAGAATGGTACAGCCACTTTGGGAAACAGTTTGCAGGTTTCTTACAAAACTAAACACATTTTTATCATGTGATACAGCAATCGTGCTCCTTGGTATTTATCCAAAGGAGTTGAAAGCTTACGGTCCACACAGATGTTTATGGCAGCCTTATTCATACTTGCCAAGCCTTGGAAGCAACCAAGATGCCCCTCGGTAGGTGAATGGATAAATAAACTGTGGTACATTCAGACAATGGAATATTATTTCAGTGGTTAAAAAAAAAAAAGTGAGCCATCAAACCATGAAAAGACATGGATGAAACATAAATGCATATTCCTAAGTGAAAGAAGCCAATCTGAAAAGCCTACATACTGTATGATTCAAACTATACAACATTCTGGAAAAGGCAAACTATGGAGGCAGTAAAAAGATCAGTGGTTGCCAGGGGTGAGGGGAGGGAAGGACAAATAGATGGAGCACAGAGGATTTTTAGGGAAGTGAAAATAGTCTACATGATACTATAATGGTAGATACATCTCATCATACGTTTGTCCAAACCCATAGAATATACAACACAAAGAGTGAACCCTGATGTAAGCCGTGGACTTTGGGTGATAACAATGAGTCAATGTAGGTTCATCAATTGTAATACATGTACCACTGTGCTGGGGGGTGTTGAATATGGGTGAGACTCTACATGTGTGGAGGCAGGTGGTATGTGGGAAAGCTCAACAAATTTAAAAGATTGAAACCAGAGTGTATTCTCTGACCATAAGGGAATCAAAGTAGAAATCAATAACAGAAAGAGAACAGAAAAGTCTCTGAACACTTGGAAACTAAACAATGCATCTCAAGACTATCTATAGATCAAAGAAAGAGTCTCAAAAGAAACTGAAAAAATACATACTTCTGAATGACAACAAAAACACAACATATCAAAATCTGTGGGCTGCAGCTAAAGCAGTGATGTGAGGAAAATTTATAGTACCAAATGCTTACATTAAAAAGATAGTCTCAGATCATTCATCCAACCTCATACCTTATGAAACTAGACTTTAGGAACAATTCTATGTGAATGAAATATCCCCCCTGCAAAGTATGAACTTTAAATACAGTTTTGATCTAATAGTATTATGTTTTTTTAAAAGAAACTAGAAAAAGAACAAAATAAACCCAAAGCAAACAGAAGGAAAGAAATAATAAGTATAGAAGCAAACATAAATAAAATTAAAATAAGAAAAAGAATAGAGAAAATCACAGAAACAAAGAGCTAGTTTTTTGAAAAGATCAATAAAGTCAAGAAACTTCTAGCAAGACTGACAAAGAAAAAAAAGAGAAAGAAGACACAGATTATCAATATCATGAATGGTGGGGCGCCTGGGTGGCTCAGTCGTTAAATGTCTGCCTTCGGCTCAGGTCATGATCCCAGGGTCCTGGGATCGAGCCCCGCATCGGGCTCCCTGCTCCGCGGGAAGCCTGCTTCTCCCTCTCCCACTCCCCCTGCTTGTGTTCCCTCTCTCGCTGTGTCTCTCTCTGTCAAATAAATAAATAAAATCTTAAAACAAAAATCATGAATGGCATAGGAGGTACTCTGTAGACATTGAAGACATCCAAAGGACAATAAGGAATATTGTGGACAGCTCCATACATATAAATTTGACAACTTAAATGAAATGGACCAATTCCTTAGAAAGCACAAACTATCACAACTCACCCAATCTGAAATAAATCATTTGAATAACACTGTAACTATTAAAGAAATGGAATTCATAAAAGACGGGAACACTTCCAATTCATTTTATGAGTGCAGTGTTACCCTGATACCAAACCCAGACCAAGACGGAGCAAAAAAAGAAGACTACAGACCAATATCCATAATGAACAGAGATGCAAAAATCCTTAACAAAATATAAGCAAACAGAATTTGGCAATACATAAAAAGAATTATATATCACAATCCAGTGGGGCTTATTCTAGAGATGTAAGACTGGTTCAGTATTTGAAATCACTGCAATCCAGTGTATAACAGGCTAAAGAAGACAAATCGCATGAGCATAGTAATTAATGCAGAAAAAACTCTTGACAGAATCCAACACCCAATCATGAGAAAACTCAAAGAAAACTAGGAGTAGAGGGGGGCTTTCCCCACTCAATAAAGAACATCTCTCAAAAAATCTACAACTAACATTATACTTAATGGTGAAAGAGTAGGGGCACCTGGGTGGCTCAGATGGTTAAGCGTCTGCCTTCGGCTCAGGTCATGATCTCAGGGTCCTAGGATTGAGCCCCACGTCGGGCTCCTGGCTCAGCAGGGAGTCTGCTTCTCCCTCTCCCTCTCTGCCTGCTTGTGCGCTCTCTCTGTGTTTCAAATGAATAAATAAAATCTTTTTTAAAAATGGTGAAAGAGTAAATGCTTTCCCCCTCTGGCTGGGAACAAGGAAAGGATGCCCACTACCAAAATCTATACTTAGTGCTAAAAGCTCTAGCCAGAGCAATAACGTATGAAAAGAAAATAAGAGGCATACGGATCAGGAGGCAAGAAATAAAAATGTCCCAATTCACAGATGACATGATTGTCTATGTAGAAAATCTCAAAAAAGCTACAAAAAAAAAAAAAATCTCCCAGAACTAATAAATGAATTCATCCAGGTCACAGAGTACAAGATCAAGACACAAAAAATCAATCATACATCTATATGTGAGCATTGAACACATGGAAACTGAAATGTAAAATATAACACCATTTATAATCATTCCAAAAAAATGAAATCCTTAGCTATAAATAACAAAACATGTACAGAACTTATATGTTGAAAACTACAAAACACTGATGAAGGAAGTTTTTAAAAATTTGTTGTTGTTTTTTTTAAATAGCTTCCACACCCAGCACTGAGCCCAATGCAGGGCTTGAACTCGTGACCCTGAGACCAAGACCTGAGCTGAGATTGAGTAACTCAGATGTTTAACCAACTGAGCCACACAGGTGCCCCTTAAAAATCTAAATAAATGGAGAGAGAATTCGTGTTCATGGATTGGAAGAATCAGCACAGTAAAAAGTGTCAGTCGTCCCCAAATTGGTATGTAAGTTTAACACAATTCCCATCCAAAGCCAAGCACGATATTTTTAAAATATAGGCAATATTGTTATAAAATTTATATGGAAAATCAAAGGAATTAGGATACCTAAAACAATTTTGAAAAAGAAGTGAGAAGAATCACCCTCCCCACTTTTAAAACAATATCAGCTACTATGATCAAGACTGTAGTGCTCGTGGAGGAAAAGACGCATAGGTCAGTGGAACAGAACAGAGAATCAGCAAAAGACTCACACAAATACATTCAAATGATTTTTTTTACAAAGGTGCAAACTAATCCAATGGAAGATGGTTAGCCTTTCAACAAAGGGTGCGGGAGAAATTGGATAGCCACAGACGAAAGAAAAAGAGAAAGAAAAACTGAACCTCACATGTTATACAAAAACTAAGTCTGAATGGATTGCAGACTCACACGTAAAATTATAAGACTTTTTTAAAAAAGGAGATCATAGGGGATAATGTTCAGTATCTAGGGCTACACAAGGAGTTCTTAGATTTATCACAAAAAGCATAACCTGTCATAGAAAAAGAATTGGTAAATCGGACTTAATCAAAATCGAAAACGCTTGCTCTGCCAAAGACCTTGTTAAGAGGATGAAAAGACAAGCTACAGACATGGAGAAAATGTTTGCAAATCAGCTCTCTAACCAAGAACTTGTATCTAGATCGTACAAAGGATTCTCAAAACTTAATAGCAAAAAAAAAAAAAAAAAAAAAAAATCACAAACAACCCAAGTAGAAAATGCACAGAACACTGAGGATATATTTCACTGAAGAAGATATATGAATGGCAAGAAGGCACATAGAGAAGATGTGCTACATCATTAGTCATTAGGGAAACACAAACTTAGGCCACTATGAGACGTCACTACACACCTACTAGAACAGCCTAAATAAAAAAAAAAAAAAAACCCAGAAAACAAAATAGTGACAACATCAAAAACTGGTGAGGATGCTGAGAAACTAGGTCATTCCTGCATGGGTGGTGGGAATGAAATATAGTACAACCGCTCTGCAACAGAGTTGGTAGTTTTTTTCAAAAAAACTAAGCATGCGCGGACTCTACAACCTAGTGATCAAGCTTCTGGGCCTTTAGCCCAGAGAAATGGAAACTTCTATCCACACTAATTCCTGCACGTGAATGTTCATGGAAGTTTTATTGGTAATAGCCCCAAACTGGAACCGACCAGAACACCTGTCAGTGGGGGGATGGTTAAACAAATAATGGAATAGTACTCAGCAAGAAAAAAGGAACACACCGCAGGCTGGATGGATCCCAAGGGCATCACGCTGAGTGAAAAAGGCATTTTGAAAAGATCATATGCTGTATAGATTCAGTTACATCACATTCTCTAAATGACAAAAGTGTACAGATAAAGAACGGATGAGTGGTTGCCAGGGGACGGGGTGGGGGGCAGGGGTCGTGTGTGCCAAGGAAGGGGACTATGAGGGGGAATCTTTGTGGCGATGGAATGTTCTGTGTCTTGATTTCCATGGCAGTCACAGGAGTCTGTGTGTGTGAACTGCATACTCGCGTCGTGCTTGGCGTACTTGGTTTTGCTATTGTACGACTCACATATCACTATTGGGGGAAACTAACTGGGGGGACCCAGATCTCACCATGCTATTTTTGGAACTGCCTGTGAATCTGTAATTATTTCAAAATACAAAGTTTTTTTTTGTTTTTAAAGAGGAAGGAAAAAATTATTTCAACCCAAGAATTCTGTATCTAGTAAAAAATACCCTCTAAGAAGAAAGGTAAAATAGTCATTTTCAGATTTAATTTCATAAAAATTTTAGAGGAGGAGGCTTTTTGACCAGAAGCCATGGAGCACAGGCAGTGAGAGCTAAGAGGGAAAGGGAAACTGCTTTCGTAGGCTGGCTTCCGGCCAGATCCAGGGATTCGGGCAATGTTTGCTGAGTTCCTCCAGGCAACGCGGTATTTACTGAGCACCTACTGTGTGCCAGGCCTTTTCCAGGCCCTGGGGCTACCGCAGTGAACAAAACAAACCCAGACCCTCCCCTGAAGGAGTTTACATTCTGAAGATGGGTTGGGGAGGGAGAGGTGGGGAGCGACAGTAATCAGTAAACATCATAAAAAATAAATGATAGTTTGTTAGAAGAAAAGGTGCTACGGGGAAACCAAGTGGAGCAGGGTAGGGGGTGGGGGCATGCAGGGGTGGAGCTGGAAGGGGTAGAGGGAGCAGGGGTGGAGCTAGCAGGAGTGAGGCACACAGGGTGGGGAGTGTGGGGGTGGGGTGGGCAGGGATGGGGCTGGGCAGGACTGGAGCATACAGGTGTGGGGCGGGGCGGGGGTGGCCCCATGCAGGGGTGGGGCTGGGCAGGTTGCTCTGGGTATAGAATTCTTGAAGAAGTGATGTTTGTGCCAAGCCTTGAAGGAGCAGGGGAGTGAGCCACCCCGATGTGTGGGGAGGAACTCCAGGCAGAGGTAACCCCAGGAACAGCATGGGGTTGGGGGGGTGTCTCCAGGGCCACCTGGGTTCAGGGAAGGGTAAGCATCACCCCCAAAGGCCACGCCCGGGCTCCGTCCTTCAGCTGTGGACGCGCAGGTGATCCGCCAGGTGAACCTGAGGCCCTCCCCCATGGCTGAAGTCTCCATCTGGCAGGATTTGTTGGGGAATCTGCTCCCCTCCGGCCCTGCTGTCAGAGCCCACCCCCTGCCTTTCCCAAAACCCAGGACCCTGGAACACACCCCCTAAGGGGTCCCCCCCCCCCAATGGCTTTGGGAAAAGTTTGCTCCAGGTCTCATCTTTGGACACTTTGTTCCCAAACCCTCCCTGTAGGCTTCTAATGGCCCCACAAGCCTTGGCCAGGCCTCCGATGCATCCAAACCCAGTTGTCCCTCCTTGTCACTCTCTCATCCCAGCAGAGCCCTGCCTGGGTACTGGACAGCCCTCACGGAGTCACCTTCTTCCTCGCCTGCTCATGTCCCTCCGGAGAGCCCCTCCCACACACCTCCAGTGCCCACCTGATCCCCTGTCCCCCTTCGGCTGGTATTAGCAAGCCCCATTAAGGAGCATACTGTATTTTACAGGTATTTGATATTCCAAATAAAATCTCGGCAGCCCCCGTGAACCATCTTAACTGTCGAAATGCCCACAGGACTTGGGATTAGAAACTCTACAGCACATGCGAAATGAGGGGATTTTATTTAGTGTTTAGGATTTATACATGTATATGTGTGTGTGGAGGGGTGCCCAAATATGTATTTAAATCAAGTAACTTAATCCACAGAGTTCAAGGCTAAAACCACCACAGGAAAAGGGTATTTGCATATATTAATCTCTTACCATCCACAAAGGAGACTGTGCGGGAGAAAGCCCAGCGACCTGGAATTGGAGGGCCCCCGAGAACGTGCCAGGTGGTGTTGGCTTTCTGTTCTCACCTGCTCGGCGCCGTCCCAGCCCCGCCCACCCTCAGCCCACCCCTCGCACACCTGGCTGGACACAGGACGCAAGAGGGTGGGGGCCGCGTCCCTGGTGACACTGCCCTCCCCAGTGGTTCGTCGTGGGGTTTGTGAAGGAACGAATGAATGGATGAATGTGTGCCCTGGAAAGGGACACGCTAAACAAAAATGAGTTTCATGACGCAGCCCACTTACTGCTTCTTCCAGCAGACCCCGAGGGCAGGACGGAGGAGGTGCCATTCTGCCTGGGGCGTAACAGGGAGCTGGGGACACCTCTCTGAGGACAGGGGGAGGGGGAGGAGGAAGCGGCCGCAGGGGAGAGGGAGCTCAGGTGGAGGGCACAGCCCCGGCGAGGGCGGGGGATGAAGGACAGGTGGGCACGGGGGCAGGGGCCAGCCTGGGGGCATCTCGGGAGCTGTGGGGGACTGTGCACTTCCTTCCAAGCACTTGTGAGGGACAGTGGTGACAGCCGGGAGAGCCGCCTTGCTGGAGCCAGGACAGCCAGTCTTTCCTAGTCAGGTGATGAACTGAAAACATGGGGGGGCCCAGACTGCCGTCCCCCCTCCTTACCACGTATACCACACGCTCACACATTCACACACTCACACACACACTCACACCACATACAAACACACACCACTCACATTCATACCACACACATTCACACACACACTCTCTCACACTGCTCACATACACTCACACATTCACTCACACACTCACACCACACACACTCACACCGCTCACATTCACACCACACACATACACTCGCACATTCACACACTCACACATTCACACACTCACACACACCACTTACAGACACACACCACACACCACTCACAACACACACATTCGCTCACAAGCTTATACCTCACACTCACACACCACATTCAAACACACACCACTCACCCCACACATATTCACACACATTCACGCCACACACACATTCACACGCACTCACACACCAAATACAAACACACACCACACACATTCACACACACCCACACCGCTCACACTCACACTACTCACACTCTCACATACTATGTACAAACATACACCACACATTCACACATTCACACTACTCACACTCACATCACTCACACCCCACACACCATGCACTCACACACACACCACATACAAACACACACCACACACATTCACACTCACTCACACCACACACGCTCACTTGCAGCCTGGAAGGCCGGAGGGAGCCTCCAGCCTCGATACGGAGGCAGGTCAGAGGGAGGCCCAGCCTCTGCCTGACAGAGACCGAGGGGCCCTGGGCCCGAGTCACGGGCGGTGTTCCCTTCTCAGCGGTTCCCCCCAACAGAGGAACCAGAGCCGACGTGCCGCCTCCGGGCACAGGGCTCCCCTCCCCGTGCCCTGTCCCTAATCAGCTCCAGTGGCAGCAGGGGGCACTTCGTGGCGCTTTGGGGGGGGTCCGAGGTCATTAAACTCCCTCTTTAGAGAGAGTAGACCCGAGGCCATGGCTGGCCTGAAGTCACAGAGCCAGGAGACAGTGGGGGCGGGATTTGCACGCCTGTCCCTTCTCACTGCCCAGCCGGTGCCCCTTCACCAATTACCGGCCACCTCTCTGCCTCATCGGGACTTAACTCAGCAGAGTGACATTCATTCAGAGCTCCTTAAGGCTGAATTCCTGAGAGGAGGAGAGTCTCCTTCGCACCAAACCCGGGGGACACAGGGTTTACCGTGCACACACAAGGCTGATGGGAACTGGTTAACCTGGGAGGACAGACGGCTCCCACATTTCAGGGGGCGCATAAGCGGTCCCACAGTCAGGGCCCACCAGCAAAGGTCTCCATAAAGCAGCCCGTGCCTCTACGGTCCCGGTTCACACAGCCGGGGAGGCGCTGGGCAGCACCACCTGGGCCTGGCTGGAGAAAGACCTGCGTGGGCTCCCGGCTGTGTGACCTGGGGCCAGGTACAACCCCTCTCTGAACCTCAGTTTCCCATTGAAAGCCTACATAAGAATGGCTTCCCCACAGAGCCGTTGTGATGTGTGTAAACACAGTGTGAGGCTTGGTGCCCGGCAGGTGCTCAGGAACGCACAGCTGCTTTACAATAATTAAAAAGTACATCTCGGTTCCCCCACTAATTTGCACTGGTCTTCACAGAAATCGATGAGAGTTCTGCACACAGTTCTCCCACCTGGCTCCGGGTAGGTTCCCCCGCACTCATCCATGGGTGTTTACTTGCCCAGCACCTGCTTCGTGTCAGGTTCTCTGCTGAGGGCTAGGCATCCAGCCGTGGCCTAGACAGACAAGGTCCCTGCCCGTAGGGGCTCACGGTCTAGCTATTAAAAGTGCCTGACAAGGGGGCTAAGAGGCACAGGAGGTGGGAGGGTTGCCAGATGAAATATAAGATGCGAAGTTAGATTTGAGCTTGACATAGACAACACATTTTCAGTATAAGTATATCCCATTCAATGTTTGGGCCATACTTATATTCAAAAGTTATTTCTGGCTTATTTTATTTCTGAAATTCATATTTAACTAAGTGTACTACATTTTTTTTACTTGCAAAATCTGGCAACCCTACAAAGCAGATCTTCTAGCATTTAGCAGCTCCTGAGCACCTTCTACAGAAGTCCCCCTCCCAAACGACCAGAACTGTGGGCTTCGGGATAAACAGAGGGACAAGCCCACAAGATAAGCACAGAGTGTGGTCTGGGAGGCCCCTCAACAAAGTGACCTTTGAGCTTAAGACCTGAAGCATGGAAAGGAAGAGAAAAGAATTCACATCCTAGGAAGAGGAGGAGGAAGTCGGAGGCATGGGTGAAGCATGGCCGGGAGCCACCAGCTTGGAGGACAGAGCAGGGGCTTGGAGGGGAAGAGATGGCAGGCTCCATGGGGGAGGCAGAATGGAACCGGACAGAAGGTAGCTGGACAGAAAGGAGGGGTACCGAAGGGCCCCAATTGGGGAAAGGGATGGTCTCCCGTCCCTGGTAACCCCGGCAGGAGGTCCCTGAGGGGCTCCATCGGCGACAAGGGCCTTTTGCACACAACAGAATGTTCAGTGAAAAGTACAGGATACAAAACAGACAGCAGCTGTGGTATTGCAGGGCTTGACCTGGACCAGCTGACCTAGGGTGTAGTAGGCGCTCAGGTAAGCGTGGGGCCAATTGAACCATAGTTCTCCTATTTGCAGACAAACTCAGGTAAGTAGAGGCATCGCAAGCCTTTTCATTCCGTTTTGAGAGTATTTTACGGAATGAATGAATGAATACATTGAGCAGACGTAAGGTTAATAGAACTCCATCCAGAAACCACTGGGCCCAGACTTAGAAGGTAATAAAACAAGACGAAAAGCCAGAACCTGTCTCCTGGTCCCCAGTGGGAGCCATTGCTCTGGAGTCCGTGATAATTAGTGCCTTTGCGAGTTCCTGCTCTCTCCTCAACCTGCTAGGGCTGTGAAGCCTCCTGCCAAGCTCAGCAGGAGAGATCGCCTTCTTGGCTTCCAACACTCCAGCCCTCCCCATGCTCTCAGCCCGCTAGGCCTGCAGAAGGTGTAAACTCCTGGCTCACTAAGAAGGGGGGAGCTGAGGCAGGGGGCATCCCGCACGTCCTGGAGGTCTCGCGCACCACTGTCCTCCTCTGTGTCCTTGGGCAAGTGGTTTGGCCTCTCTGAGCTTCCGTGCCCCCCACCCCCGACCCCGTGAAGCAGGGATGGATGACAGTGATACCACCGCTCACTGATGCACACGGGTTTGGGGAGAACCAGTTCCAGGCTGGGCGCTACACCGGGGTGAAGCTACGGAGCAAGGTCTTGGGACTCCTGGCTCCTGTTCTCCCGTGAACATCGGATGCCGAACGAGGAAGGGCACAGCCCACGAGATGAGCACGTGGGTGGTCTGGGGAGGGCCCTGGGGACAGGCTGGCCTTGGAGCTTAGACCTGAAGCCTGGGAGGGAAGAGAAAAGGCAGGATCCCTCCTTTGCAGGCTGCTGTGCAGAGGCTTCCAGGCACCCAGCTCCCCACCCGAAGAGCCAACTGTCGTGTTTAAAGGGCCCCTCCAGACCCCTCCAGCTTTTTAAGCACTTTATTATTAACAGTAACACATGGCTAATGTTTACGGAGCACTTCCTATGGGTCAGCCTCGGTGCTTTGAGGGGTGAGCGTGCCCAGACCACACAGCGGGACGGTGGGGACACGCGCCAGGGCAGCGCGCAGCATGAAGCGGGCATGCCCCGTGTGGTGCTGGTGCCTCGGGGGCCGCTCCTGAACAGAGCCGGTGGTGGGGGGACACGGTTCAGAGCCCAGGACAGCCGGGGGCCCTTCCCACCGCCTCCCCACCCCATCAGACCACCAAAGCCCCTGCAGACACCAGGCCTCACCCTCCCCTTTACGAAGGAGAAGCTGAGGTGCCCCCGGAGACTCAGGTCTCCCCGCTCCTACTCCAGTGCTCTTCCCAAGCACCTAGGCCATTGGTCAGGCCGCCCCTGCCCAGCAAAGCCCTCCACAGCCAGGCCCAGGATGGCTGTGCGGTGTACATGTGTGGGTGTGGGGGAGGAGAGGGGCCCAAAGCTCTGCTCTGAGGCCCGAAGCGGGGCCTGGGTGCTCAGAGCCCCTCTAGGCCCACCCGGGAGTGTCTGGCCAGTGGGGGCTGATGCTGAGCACAGTGGCCTCTCCCTCCATGCTCCACCCCCACCCCAAGGTGTCCTGTTCAAAGCCATGTGTACCCCGGGGGCAGCGGTAGGAGGGGGCCACTGGGTCAAAGGGTGCCCCTGCAGAATGCAGTCGTGGGTGGACATCAGATCCAGTGAAGGTGGGATCCCCGGGTTCCAGGCTCCCCCCAGTGACCTGGAGTGACTGCTCCTTCTAACGCACACACACACTGCCCAGACTCCTGGGCCTCTTTCTGTCCCCCAGTCCCTCCCCACCACACACTCCCATTTCTCCACACCCTCCCCCTTCTGAATGACCAGGATGAGGTAACCAGAAGCACCCCCACAACTGCTAGACCCCTGGCCGGGTGAAGTGAAGTTAGGCCTGCTCCTGGGCTTGCTGGCTGTGTGACCTTGAGCAGGTCACTTGCCCTCTCTGAGCCTCTGCTTCCTCGCCTATAAAATGGGGGTCACATCAGCCCCTGCCTTATAGGACTCTGGTGGGGGGAGGGTCCCAGAAGATGGACTCAGCATGGACCCAGAACCAAGTGCCTACATTCACTTGAGCACCACCCTGTGCCAGGCCCCTCTCTGGGCACTGCAAGGGCAAATGGGTATTTTCATGGCACACCATGAAAATACCCATTTGCTTAGGTCCTGCTTCCTTCCTGCAGGGGCTGAGGTGGCTCCCAAGGATGAGGAAGACATGGCCTCTGCCACCGTCTGTCTGTCTGTGTACATCAGCAATTCGCAAAGTGTAGTCCCAGAGCCAGCAGCATGAACACTACCCAGGCTCTTGCTCAGGCCTATGAACCAGAAACTCTGTGACCCTCGGTCTGTTTTAACAAGGCCCCCGGGTGATAGGTGCACACTCGGGTTTGAGAAGCACTGGTATAGACCACGAGATCCTGGGAGGGAGGGTAACCTCTCTTACCCCCAACCCTTACCCCAACTCTGAGCCCAGTCCCACCAGTACCATGCTCTCCTAAATCCAGCCTCTCATCAGCTAGTCAACAGTCTGGGGACCCAGGTCCCTCAAAGCGTGGCCCTCAGAGCACCCGCACCAGAACCACTGGGAGCTTGACAAAATGCAAGCCCGGGTCCCACCTGAAACCAGAGTATGACTCCTTAAGGGGGCCCAGGAGTTTGCCTTTGACCCCCTCCCTGCCTGATCCTAAGGCAGCCAGCAGTCCAAGAACGGTGTAGAAAGAAGATGGGGGTGCACCTTGGTGGCGCAGTTGGTTGAGCGTTCGACTCTTCTGTTTGGCTCAGGTCACGATCTCAGGGTCATGGGATCAGGCCCCACGTTGGGCTCCGTGCTGGGCGTGGAGTCGGCTTAAGATTCTCCCTCTTCCTTGGCCCCTCGCCTGTGCATGCTCTCTCTCTCTCTCTCTAAAATAAATCTTTAAAATAAATAAATAAATCTTTTTAGAAGAAGGAGGAGGAGGAGAAGGGGAAGAAGCAGAAGAAGGGGAAGAAGGAGAAGGAGGAGGAGGGGGAGGAGGAGAAGGAGAAGAAGAATAGCAGAGAAAGCCAAGCCCTGAGGCGAGGTGGATGGGCAGGGAAGCCAGGCTCTCCAGGAGTGCCTGAAGGGTCCTGGATGCTTCCCAGACTCACCACAAACAGGACCCATAACAAGAGGGTCTGGGAGCCCCACCCTGGGCAGTGCATCGGTGGGTGGGCACCATTTGCGGGGCCAAGGATGAAATTTTGTGGGGAAAAAAACACCATTCCCTGTTCTTTTTTTTTTTTTTTTTTTAAGATTTTATTTATTTATTCGGCAGAGAGACACAGCGAGAGAAGGAACACAAGCAGGGGCAGAGGGAGAGGGAGAAGCAGGCTTCCTGCGGAGCAGGGAGCCCGATGCGGGGCTCGATCCCAGGACCCTGGGACCATGACCTGAGCCAAAGGCAGACACCCAACGACAGAGCCCCCCAGGCGCTGCACCATTCCCTGTTCTAACCCCGACGGAACCTAGGAAAGATGGGGCTGGAACCCCGGGCAGCTGTGAGCAGGGAAGCTGAAGCCCCGTGACCCAAACCCAGCCGGCCCCTCCCCACACCCATCCCGCGATTCCAAATACCTTTCCTTCCACCAGTGACACGTTGGTGGGCTTCAAAGTCCCCAGGCCTCGAGACTGCCAGGGGGCAGGTGGTGGCAGGTGGCAAGCAGCTCCTGAGACCCTTTGGCTGGAGGGTGGGGTGGCCCCAGGCAGAGAGAAGAAAGGCAACAGCCAGCCATGCCCTGGGCCTGCAGCAGGGCGGGGAGCCTGGCCTTTCCCAGTGACCGCTGACGGTGAGCCCACCACAGTGCCCCCAAGCCCGCCCCATACCTGGGTCCTCCCAGGTATGGGACAGGCACAGGGTGAGGACACCAGGAGAACCCCAGCCTGATCCATGTCCTGCCAAGGAGGCTGCCCGAGGCGCACTAAGAGAATCGTGGGCTGGGGAGCTGGGGGTGGGGGCACAGGGGGAGGTGTGTGCTACAAGGAAGGAAGCCTGCAGAAGGAAAAGTCTGGAATAATGTGGCCCTGGGGCCTTCCTGATAGGACCTAGGACTTTTTGGGGGAAAGCTACCTCAAAAGCCAACTCTCACTTGGAGACTTCTGCCTCCGTCTAGGGTTCCATTATGGACAGCAGGTCATGGACAGGTTTGACAGGGGAGGGAGGGGGCCAAGGAAGAGTGGACAGGGCCCAAATCTCTCCCTGCCAAACATGTTACCACCTATACTTCCCTTTTCCATCAGAGCAAACCTCACAAAAAGAAATATCAAATCCTGAATCACAAAAGAGCAAAACCATCCATGGGTCTATCTGGCACCTGGTCTTGACCCAGCCCCTCAGGCACCAACTTCACCACATTTTGCCATCTGTATTTTACCCATTTTATCATTTGCTTAATATTTTTCTTTAAAAGAATTCGCTATTTTTACTTAAATCGATGTATCTAGCAGGGAACCGTATATGACCACTGAATGTGGAAAACTGAGATCACAGTGCCATAAATAGAAGATAAAAGTAAAAATAAATTACAATGAAAATAAAACAATGTTATTAAATTCTATCTGGCTTATTGCCGCCTGCCAACAGCTTTGTTATAGAAGGGTTGGGGAGTGTGAGCTTCTCCGGGAAACCAGATGGGCCAAGAGAATGGAGAAGGGGATCACCCTCGTGTGGTGTGAGTCTGTGTGGCTTCTGAAATCTTTGCTCTCCTAGGTCACCAGGGCTGCCCACCGTGCACTTGGGAAATCACAACCAGCAGGTGAAACCCCGAGGCCACTGAACCAGGAGACGGGGCTCCCTGCAAGGTAGGGACCTCATCTCATTTAATGCTGACAGGTGTTCTTACCTCTGGCGCGAGGCAAGCACTGCGATGGTCCCGTTGCGGGTGAGGGCACCTGAGCCCCGGAGTGGGGGGGGTCGGTCTAGCCCATGGCCTCCTATTGGAAGTGCGCAGACCACAGCCCTCAGCCCTCGGCTCCCTGCATGGCCAAATCTGTTCGCTGCATATGCTCTGCATTTTTCCTGGTGCTCCTCTCCGCTGGCGCTCCTTGTTCAAACCCCCTCACCGAGAGGTCCCCTCTTCCAGCCCACAGTGGCATCTCCCTGAGCATCATGGTGTCTGCAAGGTTACTCTGCCATTTGGGACCCAGAACTCTGCCAGCAGAATCCTCTGACCATCGCCCCCCAAATGCAGCCTAGAGCTTTGGCCAGAGATGGAGGGGAAGGAGGCCACACCCCAAATCCTCACAAACCACCCCCTTGATCTCCAAGTGAAGCAGGTAAGTTGGATCAAAATCATCCCATATGCTAACAATTTCCTCTATGAGAAATGCAATTATAAGTCGCAGAAAGGAATGTGTGAATTAAAATGGGCCGTGGTGAAGAAGGTGGGGAGAAACCCATGAGGGTGCCAGGACGGTCCCCAAACAATCCTCTGGGCGGGAGGCCAGCAAGGATGGAGGTGATGTTTCAGCCTCGAAAGGACTAGCAACTCTTTGTCACATTGACACGAAATAACGGTGGAGGCAGGCTGGTAGCCTGTCACAGGCAGTAAGTCTCACCTCCAACATCCCTTACTCTGGCCCCTGTCAGGACAGCAGCCTGGACGCTCTGATCAGGCCCAGGACACTTGGAAACCCCAGAGCCCCTCCATAAAGTGTGATGAGCCCTGCATGGGGAGGAGGCGACACGGGGAGGTCTCAGAAGCAGTGACCAAGTCCTGCTGGGCTGGGGGCTCTCAATCTCAGCCCACGGGGGTGGGATGTCTGATCTTAGATCCAATCTGCAGAATGATTTCAGAGGTGAACCCAGTCCTTTGCAGCCCAGAACGGGTGACTCTGGAAGTGAGGGTCTGGCCAGGGGCTGTGGCAGATCTGTGCATGCATGCAGACTCCTCCCCCACATACATGTGCACCTGACGAACACTAAGTCCCAGAACCCACCCACCCCCCACCGCCACCACCCCCACCCCCCTCAGAGCCACTCTGCTCTGGTCAGGAAGCAGGAAAAGCAAGAGGGCCCCATAGTTGGCAGGGGCAGTCCCCAAGCATCCCACCCCACCCCTCAAGTCACCCTGAGGTAGGACCACCTTGACTCCTCTAGGTCTTCGCCCCAAGGTCATATCCAGGCAAGCGAAACAGGAGTCCTCCCCCCCTCAAAAAAGGGCTACCTAAGGCCAGAATGCGTGAAAAGCAAAGGCAAGCTCCATGGACAGATGGAAATTGGAAAGCATTTTTCTAAAATATCTAAGTGCTCTGATGCCATCAAGGAGAAGGGGATGGGGGGTGGGGGGTGGGTAGAGCAGGGGCTTGAGTGAGACCGGGACCTGGGTTCGAATCTCAGCTTCACCCCGTGCCAGCTGTGTGACTTTGAGCAAGTGACTTCCTCTCTGAGCCATTTCCTCCTCTGCAAATAGGCGTGACAATAGCACCAGCCAAACGCAGGTTTTCTGTGAATTTCCATACATTCGTATGGAAAGCGCATGATGCTTGAGACATATAGATAAAGTTTGTCTAGGTGACAGCAATTATCAGTACTGAATGTCACATACAGACAAATATTGGCAAGCGTTAAACGTATAAGAAAATTTTAAGTAAAGAAACTTAAAACTGAGAATTTCTGTGCATTTATTCAATTCAGTCTGCAGATTGGAACAGATCCCTGCAGTTCTATTTCTGTTCAGCTCCTGGTGCAATGTCGTGTCAGAAGTGAGAAGCAGGGCTTGCGGCTATCTGGGGGAAGCACGTGCTGAATGGGCGCCGGAGTCCTGCCCACCGGCTGGGAGTTTGAATTCTGGTACTTCAGCTCCCTGACTGGGACAAGTGGCCTCCCCTTCCTCAAAGCAGGGGCGAGGAGTCGGAGGACCTACTCGGGGCCTCCGGCTCCCCCTGCCAATCTCGGCTTTCGGTCGCGCGGTTGGTTAGAAGAGGGGCGTGGCCACAGCGGGGCGTGGCCCTGGCTCTCTCGGCCACGCCCACCGGTGAGGGAGGAGAGGGGAGGGACCTAGGAGTGTGACTAGGACGGCGTGAGGAGATTCACAAGGATCTGGGGGGCACCACAAAACCTTTGTCCCCGAAGCACCCCCTTTGCTGAGCAGAGTTGGCAACCAGAAGGAACAGCTCTTGAGGCTGCACATCTGGCCAAGGGCAAGGGGCAGGGGGCCAGGGCAGGCAGGGATGGGAAGAGGCTGGGGGGCTCCGGTGCAATGTGGCACCTCCAAGGGAAGGTGTGGTCACCTGTCCTCACTCTCATCAGATTTGTACCGGTGGGTGGCCTAGGTGCGGGTCAGCATTTGAGGGGAGACACGGGGCTGCCCTACCCTCACGGGGCTCAAAAGGGGTCCACCAGGTGAGGGAGAGGCGGGATCATGTCGGGCCTGGTGGGCCACAGCCAGGACTTTGGATCTTACTCTCCCTGCGATGAGAAGCCACCAGAGGATTCCCAGCTGGCAAGAGATAAGATTTCACTTGCATTTTGAAAGGATGGTTTGCTCTTCAGGGTGGAGAACGGACTGAAGGGGAACAGGGTGTCTCAGGGAGACAGTCAGTTAATACAGAGGAGTGGAATGGTGCTGGCCCGCAGGTCCCAGGAGACCTGGAGAAGGGGCCAGGTTCCTGGTGTGTTTCCAGAGTTATCTGGAAAGATAACCCCAAGACTTGTTTTTTTTTAAGATTTTATTTATTTATTTGACAGAGAGAGAGCACAAGCAGGGGAAGCAGCAGGTAGAGGGAGAGGGAGAAGCAGGCTCCCTGCTGAACAGAGAGCCCGATGTGGGGCTCGATCCCAGGACCCTGGGATCATGACCTGAGCTGAAGGCAGCTGCTTAATCGACTGAGCCACCCAGGCGCCCCAACCCCAGGAGTTTTGACCTGAGAAAATGAAAGCACGAAGTTTCCATTTACTGCTAGAAGAGCACGTTTGGGGTAGCAGGTGGAGGAGACACAGTGTGGGACAGGTTAAATGTGAGGGGCCATGAGCCATCCCTTGGGAGGTGTTGGGGAAACCTGGAGTTCAGGGGAGGGGACAGGCTCCCCTGAGGCAGGGGGAGGCAGGGGGTGTCCCCGCAAAGCTGGCTCTTAGCCCCATGAAACCAAGAGACCACCCAGGGAGAGGGCGACAGACAGGAGAAACAGAGCAGTCGGCACTGGGCGCCGCGAGCTGTGCTTGGGTGGACTGGCCAGAGCGAAAGCCTGACTGCAGTGGGCTTAGGAGATCACGGGAGGGAGGCGTGGAGAGAGACCATTTCAATGACACTTGCCAGGAAGCACGGCTGGAAGGGGGTCAGATAAATGGGGCAGAAGCTGGAGGGGATGGTAGGGTCAAGGGGTGGCTTTATGAAACATGGGAGACATTCCTGCATATTTGTTGCATGTTGATGATGACAACCCAGGTAAGGAACGGGCCGCCGATGATGCGGGAGAGATGCAAACGGGGCAAAGTGGCAGAGACACTCTGAGAAGGTGCACAGGGACCCCTGAACAGGACGGGACAGCTGATCCACTGATGGCCGTGAGGGCAGGAAGGCCAGTGGGTGGTCCAGCAGGGAGGATGGTGAAGGTAGGGCTGGTGTTAACCAGCCCCGTTACTAGCTGATTGCTAGTGTTTTTTCAGAAATAAGAAGCAACAATGGTCTGGAAGATTCCCTTGAGGCCGAGGTCGTGAGGTGAAGCCCGTGGTCACGCTGGGTCGTTCCTCTGCTTGGGTGCTGGAGCATGAGAGGTAGCAAGCCACGCTCAGCCAGGACAGCGAATGGGAGGAAAGAAGGGCTGGGGACCGAGGGTGTAGAGATTAGACTGTGACCGGGTGAGGAGAGGAGGTGGGGGGGGGGGGAAGGACAAGGAAAGAGGGGTCAAGGATCTCAGGGGCCAAAGAATTATGGGTGTCAAGGTCACAGAGGGAGTGTGCAAAAAGACAGGAGGTGGGAGAATGGGAGGCTAGAGATGGAAGTTACATGGACCGGGGGATCTGGGGCAAAGCCAAGATCCAACTGTGGCTGTTGGGGTGGGAGGGGGGGCTCTGCCTGCTCGGTGGTGGGGAGTGGCGTGGGGTAGGTGGGAATGTTCCTGGGGGCCTGGCTCAGGCAGCAAACCAGAGGCTGCCTGGGGCCTCCATGAAGACCGTCCTCGGTCCGGCTGAGCAAGGACATCCCTAGATGGTGACTTCTGGCAAAGACAGTCTTCAGAGGCATTTTTTTTTTTTTAAATAAAAAACAAACACATAATTTACCATCTTAACCTTCTTACTTGTTTATTTATTTATTTAATAACTGGAAGTTTGTGCCTCTTAACCCTCCTTCTTAACCATTTTTAAGTGTTACGGCTCAGTGGTGTTAAGTCCATTCACAATGTTGTGAACCAATCTCTAGAACTCTGCTCATCTTCCCCAAATGAGTCTCTGTACCTATTACACACTAACTCCCCACTCTCCCCTCCCCCAGCCCCTGGCACCCTCCCCCCCTTCTACTTTCCATGTCTATGAACTTGACGACTCTAGGGGCCGCATCTAAGTGGAACCATACAGTATTTGTCTTTTTGTGTCTGGCTTATTTCACTCAGCGTGATGTCCTCCAGGTTCAGCCACGTTGTAGCAGGTGTCAGGATTCCCTTCCTTTCTGAGGCTGGAATAATATTCCGTGTGCGTGGCACATTTTGTCTCTCCATCCGTGGATGGCCACTTGGGTTGTTTCCACCTTTTGGCAATTGTGGATAATGCTGCTGTGAACATGGGTGCCCACACATCTCTTCAAGACCCTGCTTTGAATTGTTTTGGCTACGTTCCCAGAAGTAGGATTCCTGGGTCCTGTGGCAATCCTCTGTTTTGCTTTCTGAGGAGCCACCATACTGTTGCCACAGCAGCTGCGCCATCTTACTTTCTCACCGGCGGCGCTCAAGGGTTCCCCTTCCTCCACATGCCTGCCAACACTTGCTAGCCATCCGTCATCCCAGTTTGTTGAGAAACATTGTCTCATTTGGTGAGGTAAGGGCATCCCAGGTGGAAAGGGACAGCCTGAGCGAAGCAAGGAGCCTGGCAACTAGGGGGCAGGGGGCAGAAAATGGCGAGTGACACATCTGGCTGAAGCACAGGAGTGTGGTCAGAGGCGAGGCTAGAAATGCGGCTGGGGGAGGCCAACCTCGGAGACCCTCCGGTGCCCAGGGAGGGGCCTGGATGCCACTTGATGAGGAGCCCCTACAGGGCTCTGAGCAGGAAGTGAAGGGACCACAGACAAGAACACTGATGAATCCGAGGGTGAGGGGACAGGGTGGCTGGAGGGGAAGAAATAGGAGGTTGGGAAGCCATGAAAGAGATTCTTAGAACAGCCTAGAACAGCTCTGACTGCCATGAAGTCTCACAGGGGCCCAGCCCCAAGTCAAGCAAGCCCTTTGCCGTCATCTTGGCATACCTGGTCAGGTGGGTATGTGGTCGCCCCAGTTTATAGATGAGGAGACTGAGGCTCTGAGAGCATAAGTAACTTTTTTTTTTTTTAAAGATTTTTTTAATTTTTTGACAGAGAGAGAGACAGCGAGAGAGGGAACACAAGCAAGGGGGAGCGGGAGAGGGAGAAGCAGGCTTCCCACCGAGCAGGGAGGCCGATGCGGGGCTCGATCCCAGGACCCTGGGATCATGACCTGAGCTGAAGGCAGACGCTTAACGACTGAGCCACCCAGGCGCCCCGAGAGCATAAGTAACTTGCCCAAGGTCTCAAAGTCAGTAAGTGGTAGAGCTGTGACTCAAACTCCAGTCTGTTTCTCATAATTCCACAAGGATTTATTGAGCACCTACTGTGTACCAGGCCCACGCTTTCAACAGCTACTCAGCACTGGCTCAAACAGTGGCCAACCTCCAAGCTGCTCTAAGACGAGACACAAGAAGGTAACTCACCAGGGGGTGGAGAACCTGGAGAACAATTGGAAATTGGAAAAATCGGCGAACCCACACAGGCTGTATTAGCACACACACATGCACTCACCCATAGCAGAATCTGCTGGGCCCTGAAGGGTTGGTGGCCAACAGAAGAGAGGAGGGGGGTCCTAGAAAATTACAGACCATGCCCAGCCTCCCCTCCCCAACAGATGAGTGGATCATCACCTAGTAAAGGGGGTCTCACAAAAAGCAGAGTTTGGGAGGGCTCCAACCACAGGCAACTGTGATTTTTATAGGCAAGTCCATACGTTCAACCCAATACAAAATGATGTTGTATCACTTTCCCGGGCTTTCAATCCTTCATTCAACATTTAATGAGTTCCCACCAACGAAGTGCCAACAGAGGGAACACAGAGAGGAACAATATGGGTGTGGCTCCTGTCCTCATGGACCTGTGGCCACTGAGGGTCACAGGTGTGATACACAAAGTCACCAGAGCACTGCGTGTAGGCAGGGCTTACTGGCAGCCTGTCGGGGGTGGGGGAGATAGGTGTCTGGGGCACCGGGGACAGCTTCCCCAACGAAGTGCTGTGACCCAACGCATGGGTAGGAATTGCCCCAGCAAGGAAGCAGGAGGAAAGAGTCCCAGCAAAAGAAAACAAGGCCCAGGGCGCATTGAGGGAATGGACAGGGAAGTAGAACCAGGGCTCTCTGAAGGAGTAGACTGGCTGGCAGATAAAGGGAGACCAGGGTTTTCATCTGTTTAGACTTTCAAAGGTCAAGACAAATAGGGCTTTAACATCAAAAACATTTTAACAGGCGTAGAATCTTTGAAACGTTTCCTGCTGTGTTCTCCTTTTTGCTAATTCAATATTTTTTCTCTCTGTCTAACATCGCCACCACCATGAAACTTAAACCATGAGGCTTTTGCCCCATGAAGGGATGGTGGATAACATCTGTAGCACAGAGAAGGGAAGAAGAGGGCTCCGACAGGAGGCGAGTCCTGGTAGACAGTTCGGGAGAGTGGAGGACCCTTTCAAGGCAGGAGAAGACGTAGAGGAGGAAGGCCAGACCTGAGGGTCCCGGAGCAGTAGAACAATTCATGTAGGTTTAGGGGATGCGAGGACATCCAAGATGGTGCCTGTGCTCCCCAGGATGTGTCCACGTTGGGCCTGACACTGCACCCCACATGGTAAGGCTGCCACAGAGTGGAAATGGCTAAGGGTCCCCAGGCAGATGGGACTGAGGACAATCTCATAGAGACCCTTGCTACAGCTGACTGGAGGAAGCGCCCAGGAGCTGAAAGGATCCAGGGGTGGCATTATGGATTGAATTATATCCCCCCAAAAAGATATGTTGAAGTCCCATCCATGTGCATGTGACCTTATTTGGAAATAGTGTCTTCGAAGATGTGATCAAGTTAAGGTGAGGTCATTAGCGTGGGCCCTAATTCCATATGTCTGGTGTCCTTATACAAAGAGGAGAGGATGCAGGCTGAGGCTGGAATGATACTTCTACAAGCCTGGGGCCATCAGAACCTGGCAGAGGCAAGGAAGGAACCTCCCCCAGGGTCTTCAGAGGAAGCATGGCGCTGGCAACACCTTGATCTCAGACTTCTAGACTCCAGAACTGTAACAAATTTCTGTTGGCTTAACAACTCGACTTGGGGCACTGGGTTACAGCAGCCATAGCAAACCAACACAGAGGGGAAGAGGCTTGACTCTGAGACGAGAAGTTCAGTGCAAAACAAAGTCCACAGTCAACATCGGTGAATGCCTCCATGATGTCTAGAGACCTATGCCCACCAAACTGCCACACCTGAGCAGGTACAGCGACAGCAAGTGGGACAAGACATCCCTCCTAACCCCTTAAAGCCACATAAGCTTCTCCACAAAGCCAGGCATCACCTGCAAAAGAAAACAGGAGAGAGACACCCTGTATGCAGAGGAACCCGCCTTACAAGGTGTCAGGGCTTGAACTGACCAGATATTTGCTGACTTTCAGTTTTATGGCCCCTGCCTCCTCCACCACCACAACATCAGGAGGAAAGGGAGCACAAGGCGCAATGAGATCACTTATAGAAAATCCAGGTTTTTCGCACAACGTACATTTCATCCCACTGCACTCATTTTTACAAATGGTCTCTGTGGAATTAGGGCACCTCTTTAAGCCCGGATGGAGGACAGGCTCAGAGGCAGGAAACTGAGGTGGGGTGAATTGGTGCATCTCCAGATGGGGTGACCTGATTTACCATGAGGATGTTTGCTGGAGCATGATTTACAAAAGCAAAATGTTGGAAGCAACCTAAATAGCCAACCATATGGGATTGGATAAATGCATAATTATAATGAGCTACCATGAAAATCATGGTAAGATTGTTTACTAATATTGAAGAAAGTTATGATAAATGCTAAGTAGTAGTAGTAATGATAATAATAACAATAAGCCTAAAAACTGTACCTACAGTAGGACTCCAATGTTTATGGGATGTTACTCTACCAGGCCCACTGCTTTAGCAAACAACTCCCAGAGTTCAAAGACTTAACGCAATGAAGTCTTAGTTCATCCTCATGAAACTATCGTGAGGAGGTAGGGTCTCTACTGGGTCATTCGAGAACCCAGGCACATCCCGCCTAGTGGTTTGGCTGCCCCCTGGGTTCTTGGAGTCCTGCACTGAGTCCTTCCCACCCGTGAACAGCAAGAGAAGAAAAAGAGCATGGAGGATCAGAAGATTGAACGGCCCAGACCCAGAAGTAGGTGACACCACTTCCTCCCATATGCCATTGGTCAAACTCAGTCACGTGCCACCCTACCTGCAGGGGTGGCTGGGAAATGTAGTCTAGCTGCATGCAGGAAGAGAAGGGAAATAGGATTATTTGCTGAACACATGAAATCTGCCACAATTAATATGCCTTGAAAAAAACACTGCAAAGAAATAATCAGATTTTCACAGTAATTATTTCTGGGTGGTGAAATTAAAGGCGTTTAAAATTGTTTCATATTTATGTTACTTGGAATTTTTCAAATTTTCTAAAATAAACATTTAGTGCTTTTACAGAGAGGGGGGAAAACGTGTAATTTAATAATTGACAAAATAGTCTCCAGGCTTCCTTTGGGATTTGGACAGGCTTGTTTAGTGGTCAGGCTTCAGGGTCAGACTTACAGGTTACATGATCTAAGGAACATTACATCACCTTCCTAAGCCGTAAAGTCTCCATATTTGTAAAAGGGAAAATAGAAATATATGTCACATAGAGTTGTTGGGAAATTGAATGAGAACATGGGCACCTGTTATTCTTTCTGGCGCTCAGGCTTCCCTTCCCAATCCATTCACTCACCCCTCTCCTAGATTACTGTTCTGTGCCTTCTCCCCACCCCCAGGCCATCAGCTGTCTCCCCTGACTCTCTCACCTGATGACCTGCCTTTCATTTCAGAGGGACAGAACAATAAGAAGATTGGGGGACTGCCACCACCACTCCTGTCCCCCAGCACTTGGCCTGCTCCCACTGCCCCCTCCTGCTTCTAGAGATGCCCACCCCTGCCCTCAAGGCCATGCCCCAGCCACCCCCTCTGTGTCCTGCATCATCAGATTTCCAGATTTCCCCTCCCTGCTGGATCCTTCTCATCCGCATAAAAAGGAGCTCTAGCTGCTCTCATCTTTACAACCTCTGACTGCACGTCTCTTTCTGGCTATCACCCCATTTCTCTGCTCCCTTTTATTACAAAATTTATCAAAGGAGTTGCCTGCTCTGACTGCTTCTACCCATCCCAGTCTCCCAGAACTTACTCCAAATGGGCTTCACCCCTCTGCCTCTCTGACATTGCTCTTCATGGTGACCTCCCAGTTGCTAACCCAATGGTCAGTCCCCGTCCTCCTCTGATTTGACCTGAACCAGCCCCGGCACTGACCATCACTCTCTCCTTGAGACTGATGGCACATTCTCCTGATTTCCCTCCCACCACCCCCGCTGCTCTTCCCCAACCTTCTTTGCTGGTTCCTCCTCAGGTCTTTGGCCTCTTAATGTTGAAATGATGACCAAGATTCAGTCCTCTGGCCCTGGTAATGGATGGAATTGCATCTTCCAGAAAGATACTTGGAGGAATATTATCCAGCCTTCAAAAGGGAGGAGATTCTGACACCTGCTACAACATGGAGGAATCTGGCGGACATTATACTAAGTGAAATAAGCCCATCGCAAAAGATAAATGCTTTATGATTCTGCTTGTTTGAGGAGTCAAGGTCATAGAGACAGACAGTAGGTTGTTGGTGCCGGGGCTGGAAAGAAGGAAAGAGTGTTAAATAGGGAGTCAGTGTTTAAGAGGTACAGATTCATTTTGCAAAATGAAAAAGTTCTGCGGATGGATGGTGGTAATGATAGCATAAAAATGTGAGGGTATTTAATGCCACAGAACAGTACACTTAAAAATGGTTAGAATGGTACATTTTATATCTCATGTATTTTTCCACAATATTTTCAAAAGTTCATCTAAGACAATTTTTAATAAAATGTTTTTTGGGTTTTTAAAATTTAATTTAATTTTATTTAAATTCAATTAATTGACATATAGTGTATTATTAATTTCAGAGGTAGAGTTCAGTGATTCATCAGTTGCATATAACACCCAGTCCTCATTACATCACGTGCCCTCCTTAATGTCTCTCACCCAGTTACTCTAATACCCCTACCCCTCTTCGCTCCCGCAACCCTCAGTTTATTTCCTATGGTTAAGAGTCTCTTATGGTTTGTCTCCCTCTCTGATTTCATCTTGTTTCATTTTTCCCTCCCTTCTCCTACGCTCCTCTGTTTCGTTTCTTAAATTCCATATATGAGTGAAATCATATGATAATTGTCTTTCTGATTGACTTATTTCACTTAGCATAATACCCTCTAGTTCCATCCATGTTGTTGCAAATGGCAAGATCTCATTTTTTTGATGGCTGAGTAATATTCCGGTGTGTGTGTGTGTGTGTGTGTGTGTGTGTGTGTGTGTGTATCACATCTTCTTTATCCATTCATCTGTCGATGGACATCTGGGCTCTTTCCATAGTTTGGCTATTGTGGACATTGCTGCTGTAAACACTGGGGTGTACGTGCCCCTTCGGATCACCACATTTGTATCTTTGGGGTAAATACCTAGTAGTACAATTGCTGGGTCATAGGGTAGTTCTATTTTTAACTTTTTGAGGAACCTCCATGCTGTTTTCCAAAGTGGCTGCACCAGCTTGCATTCCCACCAACAGGGTAAGAGGGTTCCCGTTTCTCCACATCCTGACCAACATCTGTCATTTCCTGAGTGGTTAATTTTAGCCATTCTGACTGGTGTGAAGATATCTCGTTGTGGTTTTGATTTGTATTTCCCTGATGCCAAGTGATGTTGAGTATTTTTTCATGTGTCTATTGGCCATTTGGATGTCTTCTTTGGAGAAATGTCTGTTCATGTCTTCTGCCCATTCCTTGATTGGATTATTTGTTCTTTGGGTGTTGAGTTTGATAAGTTCTTTATAGATTTTGGATTTTTTTTTGGTTTTTTAAAATATTTTATTTATTTATTTGAAAGAGAGAGAGCACGAGCAGTGAGGAGGGGCAAAGGGAGAAGCAGACTCCCCACTGAGTGGGGAGCACAACTCGGGGCTCCATCCCAGGACCCTGAGATCATGACCTGAGCTGAAGGCAGACGCCCAACCGACTGATCCACCCAGGCGCCCCTTAATAAAATGTTTTTTTTAAAGATATACTGATTCCTACCCCCCAGTACTTGAGAATGTGAACTCATTTGGAAATATGGTCTTTTCAGATGTGATTGGTGAGATGAGGTCATACGTGAGTAGGGCGGGTCTTTATCCAATATGACTGGTGTCCTTATAAGAGGAGGACAGAGGGGCGCCTGGGTGGCTCAGTCGCTAAGCATCTGCCTTCGGCTCAGGTCATGATCCCAGGGTCCTGGGATCGAGCCCCACGTTGGGCTCCTTCCTTGCTCAGCGGGAAGCCTGCTTCTCCCTCTCCCATTCCCCCTGCTTGTGTTCCCTCTCTCGCTGTGTCTCTCTCTGTCAG
This sequence comes from Phoca vitulina, assembly GCF_004348235.1. Taxonomy (NCBI): domain Eukaryota; kingdom Metazoa; phylum Chordata; class Mammalia; order Carnivora; family Phocidae; genus Phoca; species Phoca vitulina. Next base: position 26,984,864 of record NW_022589724.1, on the reverse strand, counting down.
ATAAATAAATAAAATCTTAAAAAAAAAAAAAAAAGGGAGGTCGAGCCACACAGAAGATGCCAGATGACCCCAGAGGCAGGGCTCAGAGTGGCAGCTGCAAGCCAAGGATTGCCGGCCCCCAGCAGAAGCTAGGGAGAGGCAAGGAAGGTGGCCAGCCCCAGTCCCGAGTCCTGAGGAAGCGTGGCCCTGCTAGTGCCCTGATCTCAGACTTGTGGTCTCTGAACTGTGACAGAATGCATTTCTGTTGCCTACAACTTGTTATCTCGCCTTAGTTAATGGCTCCCCCTCGAGCAGGTGACGCTGGCCAAAGCCTCTGGAGTCATTCCTGACTCCACCTCTTCTCAAAAGCCCCCCTCCAAAGCATCAGCTAATGCTGGCAGCTCCACCTTCCAAATCAAATCCCAAACCAGTTCCTTCGCCTCTGCAGGCTCCCACCCCTGCTGGAGCACCTGCATCTCCCTGATGCCCCCCTGCTGTCCTCAGTAAGCCCAGTATGTGCTCAGTGTGTGCTCAGCATGCCCAGCAGCCAGGAGGGTGCTTTTAAAATGTAAATCAGATTATGTTCTGCTCAAAATCCTCACAGGGCGCTCCCCACCTCTCTCCTGGTAAAAGCCAAAGTCCCCAACTGGCTGATGGGGCCCCCACATAGGCCTCTCTCCTCAGCCTCCCGAAGTCATTGCTCACCCACCCCCCACACACTCTGGCCACCGAGCTGCCTTGCTGTCCCTCCGGTCCCCCCTAGGAGACTTTGCACTTACTCTTCCCTCTGCTGGACACTCTTCCCCCAGATACATACGTACTTTGCCCTTCATCATCCTCCACCCAAGCCTTGGCTGATATGTCACCTTTCTCCCAGGGTTCCAGGGACTCCTAATTTCACATCATAGACCACCTCCAGCACTCCAGCCCTCCCCACCTTGTTTTTCTCCATAGCATCTATCACCTCGAATAAAGTGTATTTCTTGCTTACATCCACCTCCCTCCACTAGAATTTAAGCCCCATGATGGCAGGATCTTTTGTCCTTTCCCCCACCCCGCTGAATCCTAGTGCCTGGAACAGTGTCTGGCACAGAGTACTGCTTAGCAGAGGATGGATGGATGGATGGATGGATGGATGATTTTCTGAATAATGCTCACATTTTTTCATTGTCAATTTTAACTCCAGAAGGGGGCTGGTTGAGATGGAGGAGAAAGGGGGCTCCTTTTCTAGCTTGAAAGCTGAATTTAGATTTTTCCCCGTAGGATTTAGGGTCATCTCAGAGCCCACTGAACTGCCTCCCCTGCCTGATGTTTGCTGTTCCCCAGTCCCATTTCACACACCCTCCTCTGTCTCAGCGTGGGGCCACCACTTCCCCACCACGTGACCTTGGGCACAGCTTTCTCGAGCCTCAGTGTCTCCATCTGTAAAATGGCAGATCAGTGCTTCCTACTTGGTTCTAAGATGAAAACGAGATCTGACTGTCCGTGCCTCAGATTCAGTGATCACCCAATAAGCGCCACCTTGTTTTTTTCAGTTATTATCATAATGAACAAGTTTTTCAAGATGTTTATCCTTCCACACCCAACACCTATGAAAGTCCCATTAAAGTTTTTAATACTTACTAGTAATAACGGTGACCACAGGGCCCAGTTCCCCTTTACTAAACACTCCTGTGCCCAGCGCCCAGCTCGCGACACCTGTCATCTCCCAGACCTCCTGGCTGCTCCGGCCCGCCTGCCTTGCCCTGCCCTGCACATGTTCTTCCTGTAGGGCCTATACTTTGGAATCTCTGTCCTTCCTCTTTTCTTGCCCCCAACATCCAGGATGCCGACTAGGACCGTGGGATTTCCAAGGAGCTTCCTGTGGGCCCAGCCCTGCGGAGATGGTAGAAGATCCAGGAAAAGTGAAGCTTGTCCCTGAGATCCTGAAACTGACGTGTAGGTGGAGTATTGGGGGGCAAGTGTGCACCCAGAACGGCCAGGTAACAACTCAAGCCAAGGGCAGGAACAGGACAGAATTCACACTGGAGATGGCAAAGTTCCTGCTGATGATTCTGTCCGTCCCCAGCCTGGGCGTGGGGCAGATCCAAGAATTCTGTTGCCTTCCTCTTCCTCTCCCTCTTGCCTGGGGCTTAAATGCTCCTGAGAAGATCAGAGGGCAAAAGTGGAATTGGAGACCTGCCCCGCCCTTCTGCCAGAAGGATTCTGATTATGAAGGTGTCCAGGCTATGGGTGAAGCCCCAGAAAACCAGAATAGAAAGAGTCTTGCAGACCTTACGCCCCACCCAACTTTACAGAGGGAAACCTGAGGCCCGGGAAAGGGAGGGGACTGCCCCAAGGTCACAGAGGAAGTCAATGTCAGGGCTGCAGAGGGTGTCCACTGTCCACTGTAGCACCGAGAGGGAACATCAGCAGACTGGAGGGAATTTGGTTTTTGATGGTGGCCAAAATGCTAAATCCTCCCAATATTATCTCACTAAATGCTGTCACTGAACTGGAGGGGGCACTATCATTGTCCCCAGTTGTCTGAAGGGGACAGTCAGCAGCGGGAAGCATTTGCCCAAGGCTGGGGGGCAGTCGGGAGCAGAGCCCAGTTTGAGCCCAAACTCCTAACGCTGGCCACACTGCACTTTCCACCTGGAGGCGGATGGGGTTGAAACGCAGCCTCTCTACTTCCAGCCTCCACGCCTCAGTCTATTCACCTGCAAAAGGGGTGGCCACCACTCTCCTGGACATTGTCTCCCCAGTGAAATGAGCATGCGTGTGGCCTGGCCCCTGGGAGCGTTGGGAAATGACAAGTGTGCAACGGGCAGCTGATCTTCAAAAATTCAGCAAACGTCTTCTATTGCAGTACAATACACATCATATAAAAGCTACCATTTTAGCCATTTTTAAGTGCACAGTTCAAGGGCACGAAGCACATTCCCACCGTTGTGCAACCACCACTACCATCAATCTCCAGAACTCTCTCATCTCCCCCAACTGAAACGCTGTCGTCCCCCTCCCCCCGCCACCATGAACACTAACTCCCTCTGCCCCCTCCTTTACTTTTGAAAATGAGCCTCCTGGGGTGCCTGGGTGGCTCAGCCGTTAAGCATCTGCCTTCGGCTCAGGTCATGATCCCAGGGTCCTGGGATTGAGCCCCACATTGGGCTCCTTCCTTGCTCAGCGGGAAGCCTGCTTCTCCCTCTCCCACTCCCCCTGCTTGTGTTCCCTCTCTCACTGTGTCTCTCTCTGTCAAATAAATAAATAAAATCTTTTAAAAAGAAAAAGAAAATGAGCCTCCTGCCTACACATCCTGGTGGGACAGGCCAGGGAGGGGAGGAGATGACAATAGGCTGGCAAACAACAAGGAAAAGGAAATCGGAAGGGAGAGGAAAGAAGAGGCTCCAGGGAAGCGCATCCAGGAAGCTGCTTCCGAGGGGCCGGCTAACCCCACCCGAGGCAGGGCCGGCCACAGTCCCCCTGCCCAAGGAGGGGCCGCCCCTCCATTGAAATAAGGAATGGGCAGATGACCACCAGACCACCACCCCCTCCCTTCCACACAGAAGCCAGGCCACCCTCCTGGCCTGGGGTCTCTCCAGGAGCCCACTCTTGGTTAACCTCAGGAGCCTCAGGGTCTTCATCTATAAAATGGGATTGCAGATGATGGTTGGTATGTCCCCAGACTGTTGTGAGAATTGGTTGACAAGTCCATAGTAAAGCACGGAGCAGATGTCTGGCATGGATCAGTCTTCAGTGTTGGCCACCTCGTCATTGCTGTTCTAGTTTTCCACCCCACCCATCAGAAGCAGGGCAAAGGTCCTTGTGCACCATGAGAGAATGGGCTTTTTCCATCCAACTTTTCCTTTGTTCCCAGAATAACCCAACTGGTCTCCTCACCATCCCCCAGACCGAGTCGCTGGACCATCCTGTGCTGGGCAGTGTGGCCAAAGTAGGTAGCCAGATGCTGTGTCCACCCTAGAGGGCTTGTTGGGGGAGCAGAGGTGGGGGGACACAGGGAGGCACACACGGGTCTGGATCTCTTGAGGCAAGGTGGTCAGTGATGAGCACATTTAGGTTCTGGGGAAGGATAATGAAAAGACCCTGAACTGGACCCAAAGGTCAAGGAGGGCTTCCTGGAGGAGACAAATAAAGATGGGTGGATGGTCCAGAGAGCTGAAACCACACAGGCAAAGGTCAGGAGGTGTCAACTACCCTGGAGTACAAAGAGAACCAGAAGTGATTCTGTATTACAGGAGCAAAGAGTGTGAGGTGGAGGGGGAAGGGGGGGAATGGGTCTGCAGGAGCCAGTAGGGCGGAGTGGGTGGGGGGCAGGTGGAGGGCCTATGTGCCCAAGTACAGAGTTTGGACCCTCACCCACAGGCGATGGGGGCCATGGAAGAGGCAGTGTCTGTATTTCGGAACATTCTCCCTGGAGGCTGTGAACACAGCGAGCGAGAGAGATGAACACAATAGACAGGAGACTACCGTGGGCATCTTGGGAGAGTTTTGGGGGGGCAGCCAGAAAGGGAGCCACAGGAGGAACGGAGAGGAGGACCTGGACCACAGAAAGATTTCCGAGGTGAAACTGTCAGGACCAGTGTGGTTGGCAGAATAATGTCCCCCAAAGATATCCACATCCTAACTCCCAAACATGAGACTATTTTATGTTACACGCAGGGAGAATAAAGGTTGCTGATGGAATTAAGATTGTTTCTCAGCTAACTTTGAGATGGAGAGATTATTCTGGATTATCTGGGTGGCAATTGTAATCACAAGCACTCTTACATATGGAAAAGGGAAGAAGAGTCAGTATCACGGAGGAGGAAAGACTCAGTTGGCCACTCTTGGCTTTGAAGATGAAAGGGGGGCACGAGCCAAGCAGCATGGGCAGCCTCTACACCTGGAAATACAAGGAAATGATTCTCCCCCTTGAGGTCCAGAAGGAATGCAGCCCAGGCGACCGCCGCCTCGGCTTTAGCCCAGGGACACCTGTGTCACACATCTGACCCATAAACTGTAAGAGAGTCGATTTGTGTTGTTTCAAGCCCCTGAGTTTGTGGGGAGGTATCACAGCGTCACAGGTGCATCTGGAGACGGAGTGGGGGCTGGGAGAGGGGGCCTTAAGGGCATCTGGCTTGGGGACTGGAAAGATGGCAATGCCACCAACCACAAGAGGCCACAAGACAATAAATACATGGGGACAGGAGGAGTCTGTCTGCTGCCCTGACCTGAGCAGCCCGGCCCAGGCCCTCGCTGGGCACAGAGCCCGGGGACCCAGTGAAGAGCTAGCGGGGATGTGCCCTTACATCATCTCTATTGGAGTGAAGTAGCTATTGTAGGATGAACGATGGCGAGATCCCCCACAATTCCTTGGGTTTCATTTCTCAAGCATCACAACAACCATACCGTTAGGCTTTCGCTTCCTCAACAAGCCAGAGAAAGAGAATTTAAACCTCAAGGACAGAGGTCAAGGTGGGGTGACAAGCCCAGGGCTGGGTAGCATAAGTAATGACGCTGTGGGTTCTCCGGGTGTAAATGATGCTGCGTACCCGGCTTTCCCCAGAGGAGGGAGAGCAGGTCGGACTGACTGGAACCCTCTCCCTCCTCGCTTTCCACAGCAATTCTTTTTTATTTTTTCTTTCCTTCAAAATACGAGAAGGCAGAGTTGGTGGGGGGAGCGGGATGCTCCTGCTCGAGGGAGGAACACGGGGCTCATCCCTGCCCCGCCGCGCCGGCCTCTCCACCGGCTTCGTTCCCCGCCTCCCCCGGCCCTTTGTCTGGCTCCCGCGCTGCCGCGCACATGGTCCCCTGTCAAATTCCGGGCGGCTCCGGGGGACACGTGTAGGGAAGTCTGCAGCTCCACCGGCCCCGCGTAACCATGGAAACGGCGGCCAATGGGAAGCCCGCGCTGCCCGCGGGGGCGGAGCCGAGCGCGACTGGAGCGGGCGGGGCGGGGGCGGGGCGGGGGCGGGGCCTAGGCGAAGGAAAATGAGGGCGGGGCCCGGGTCACACCTGCCGGACCCTGGGCGGTCTGACGTGCGCAGGACGCGCACCCGGCTTATCTGCACCCCGCAGTTTTGGTAACATCTCTACAGCGTTTCCTCGGCACTCCTGGGATTTTTTTTTTTTTTTCTGCCTTGAAGTAGAAGGTTAAGATCCTAGATTTCAGTAGATCTGGGTTCAGATCCTACCAGCAACACCTAACGAGCTGTGTGCCTTGCGCAAGTGACTGAACCTTTCTGTGTCAGTTTCTTCATCTGGTAAATCGAGTAATTGTAAACCTATAGAGAGATAACAAACAATTCGCCCAGCCTGGCTGGCACCAGTGTGTGCTCGATAAACAGCAGTGACCCTTAAGACTGACGTCCTTCTCCTGATCCTCCAGAAAGGAAGATCCCATCTGAATGTGAAAAATCCACCCTCTCAGTTTGGGGCTCCTTGGGTGCTGACTTCTGACTCATTTGCCCAAGGCGGGTCCCAACAATGGTTTCAACGCGCCTGTCAACGAAGTGGAAAGATGAGCCTGGGGTCTGTCAGGGACCCCTTGGCAGCAGCCAGGCTGCCAAGTCCCTGGAGGCTGACACAGAGCTGAGCACCTCCAGGTGGGGGGTGGGGAAGAGGCAGAAAGAAAGGAAGGTTCAGTGCCAAGGGCTGGGGGCCAGGAAATGATTTCGGCACTGCCGCTGACCAACCGGGTGACCCACACAAGTGTTTTTACCTCTCTGGGCAAAAGCATCTTGTAAAACAGTGAGGATGATACCTGCCAACCTCCCCCTCAGTGTGGTGGAGAATCTGCAATGAGGAAATGGATTCTCAAAAAAACAACAAAAAAAACAAACCCTCTGTTTGTTTCCAAGTGAGCCTGGAAGAGTCCAACAGAAGCAGAAGTGGATGGCAAACTGCACGGGGAGAGACCCAGCCCCTCTCTCCTGGTTTCCCCGGGCTCAGCCCAGAGCGTGGGACAAACATCCCTGGCCAGCAGCTTCAGTTAGCAGGAATCTTTCTTTCACTTTTAGAAAGAAGTGGAAAATGCACGCGTGCCTTCGCGCGCTCGTCCGTTCATTCAATTGTTTGTTCAACAATGTTTTCTGGGGCGGGGGGCTGCTGTGTGCCACGTGCTGTGCTAGGTACTGGGGCTAGAGCAGTGAACAAAACGGTCCCTGCCCTGAAAGAGGTCACTGTCCGGCTGGGGAGACAGACATTATAGAAATAAACATGCAAATAAACACATGGCCACAAATATCCATAAATGCCCTAAAAGAAACGCACAGGAGCCATGAGCACAAAGGAAATAAAAAACTAGTCTGGGGGAGAGAGCAGTCAGGGTGGGCTTCCCTGAGGAGGTGCCATTTCAAAGGGGCCTGAAGACTGAGCGAGAGTTGGCCTGGTGAGGAGGGAGGAAAGGTATTCCAAGCAAAGGGAACAGTGTGTGGTGCCTTGAGGCCAGAGAGAGCTCAAGGCCAGAGAGAGCTGAGGTGTTAGGGGAAGGAGAGCATCTCCGTGGCCCAGGGGCCAGCGGCTGGGGGCAGGGAGGGGGGTGGTCAGCAAGCACTGGCTGAGTCAGGCACGGTCACTCGAAGGATCTAGACTTCAGAAAATGGCCACAGCATAAATTCACGGGGATTGACATTAAAATATACCTTGTTTTTCAGAGTCATCCCCTGGATTCAGCTGGTGTTCAACCTGGTCTCACCTGCCTTCTGCCTTTTCCAGTCTGAAGGCACTGGATGATTCAGAATCAGATGAGTTTCATTATTACTCAGCACACTTCACTGACTACGCCAGAAAAGGAGACGCATTTATGGAAAGATGTTTAACACGAAGGTTAGAATGAGGGTTGGGGTTGGGCTTTGGTTAAAGGTAGGGTTGTTACAGGGTTTGGGCTAGGATCAGGTTGGGGTCAGGATTAGGGTTGGGTTGGGGTTGGGTCAGGGTTCGGACTGTAAATTTGAGTTCTGTTACATACACTTCTATCACTAGCACCCAGTCGAAAATCTGGGACATAATAAGGGCCCAGTGGGTATTTTTGATGAATTAATTGCTGTGGTTTATTGTAAACCAGAAAGACAAAGTGGCCAGGCAGCCTCATTCCCTGGATATCCTGGTTATTTGTCTGTGTATTGTGAACAGACTGGTAAAACTCACCTGCACGCTAATTTTCTATTCTTCTAAGACAGCACCAAAAAATCATTCCCTTGTAGGAAACAGGGAGGAAATGGTCTGTGCACGTTGATCTGGTGACCCAGGCAGGGGAACAGAGAGCCCAGGAGACCAGATCCTTTAAAAGAGCCCAGGGGTGTGGGAGGAAGTGGGTTTCTGCAGAAGTCCCAGCCAGGCTGAGGGGGAGTCAAGGAACTAGATTCGGGCTGGAAGATGGGGTTTGGATGAGGAGTTGGGAGAGGGAAAAGGTGAAGAGAGGAGCAGTAAAGTTAAGAAGGTAGGCAGATGGCAGAGCGTATGTATGTAACCCATGTAGTTCTGGGGCCCCTTGTGGCCTGGGCCCTATAGAGTCTCCTTCAGGAAAGCTTGAGGCAGTAGTCATATATTATTCATGGGGGTTTCTAATATTTTTCGTCTCGCAAAGAAAATCAAGGAGGGTCCGACTTCTACCCCTCAGCCACACTGCTCAGTCCCCTCACCTCTTCTTCCTCCAGGGCTCTTGTATCATGTTCTACTCCAGAACCCCTCACTTGCAGCCCCCCCAAATGTGGCTTTCCTGCCCTCTCTGTGCTCGCCCAGTTCGTCTTTATACAGTTCAACTCAGCCTCAGGGACTTCTGCTCTTTGTTCCCTTTCTGTTCTCCCCACCTCACAGAGTCCCCAGGAAAGAACAGCAAGTGCACACCCCTCCCCGTCTCCCCTGCTCGGCACTCCCACCTCTCTCTGGAACCAGATGGGGAAGGATAGAGCTCTCCGAAGAGGGCAGAAGGAAGAGCTGAAACAGGCAAGGTCGAGATTCTCTTTTATGAGGCCTAGGTGAGTGGGGAACGTTCCTGGGACTTGTCATAGTATAAAGATTGCACCATCTCCACTGGGCCCTGGGGAGCCAGGGGAGGGTTCTGAGCCAGGGAGGAAAGCAGTCAGATTTGTGAGCAAATCTTCCGTGGAAGCGGGGCTCTGTGTGTGTTGTGGGTGATCGTCCACGAGCACCTGGGAGATCCTGGTTAAATATGTGACAAGGAAAGAAGTCAGTGATGAGTGAATGATGAATGAATGGATGAATGAATGAATGAATGAATGGAATATTGAGCTTCCTGAGCGTTCTGGATTTTCATGCAGGCCTCAAGGACCCCAGGACGATTGTGCCCCCATCACGGCTTCTGAAGTCCTTGTTCTTCACCTTTATGCCAACCAGCTGGAGCTCCTGACAATGACCTCCAGGCTCACAGGGGAGAGGAGGCCAGGCTCCCCCTCCCACATGGTGGAGCATCTGGACTGGCTCCACCAGTCTGCTGGGAATGGCCCATGATCCCCTGGGCAAGACCCGCGACGCACGGGAAACCTCCCAGTGCTTTTGGCTCTGGCTGTAATTCTGGTTTCCAGCAACATATAAAAATAGCTTCAAGGACACGCAAGGGGCGGGAGGGGGGAGACCTGGTCCCTGACTTCCAGAAGAACCAGATACACACTCCCATCTCTCACTGTCCAAGGGCCCCCTGCTGCCCATATTAATCTGGATTTGAACCTGGGCCTGTATCTGTGGACCTCAGGCCTCAACTTTCCGAGTTCCTCAGTCAGCGGCCCCCATCACCCAGCTTGGGGCAGAGAGAGGCAGACGAAGGAATAAAAGCGTCTGCAATCCCTCCCACTGACAGCTCAAGGCAGAACTCCTGCAGGGCCCTGGTGCATGGCTGGAGACGGCAGAAGCTGCAGGAACAGAGCCTGGGGGCACCGGGGAGCCTGGCTAGGGTGGGAGGGGAGGGGGCTGCCCAGCTGCAGGGGCTCTCGCGAGCCTCTTCCAGCCGCCAGTGTTGGAGTCCCCAGACAGTGGTGAGGCAAATGTGGGCTCACGCCCTGCAGAGCCCATCCTGAGGCCAGGCAAGAGCGCAGCAGGAGGAAAAGCCCCAGCCGAGGATGGGGGGACGTGGTCGTGTTTTAGGAACAGGCACATTTATGAGCACAGCCTATTCCAGAGGATGGGCATGCATCACCTGGAATCCTTACAGCCCCAGAGGGACTTACCATGATTTGTCCCCATCATACAGATGAGCAAAGCGAGGCTCCGAGAGGCACGGGACCAACCACACAGCTAGCTGGGACAGAGCCAGGATTTGAACCCAGGGGGACTCAGGAGCCTAGGCTCCTGCTTCTGCACTAAAGGAATGAGCTAAAGGTGGAAGCTAAGGGTGGGGGTCAATTTTCTTCCTTGCCTCCCCAAAGCCCCAAAATAGACCTGCTTTCCTGATGAAGGTCTCCTCCCCTCAGCTCCACAAATACCCATGTTCCCAGGCCGAACCCAGGGCGGGAGCCCACAGGAGCTTGCGCCCAGCAGGACCTATTTCTGGCTGCACAAGCGGCCTTCTGTCGTGGCCTCGGCCACAGCCCACAGCCACGGCCCAGGCCCTGGCCAGGCCTCCAAAGGGCCCATTGTCCGGCTGCCTGGGCCGCCGAGCCTGGCTCCTGGACATCCGGAGCGGGGGGCAGAGGGTGACCTGGGCACAGTGGACTGAGGGGCCTGTGTGAGAGCTGCAGCCGACTCGAATGACATCCTAGACTCCACCTTGGGACGGCCTCGGGCTGGCCTCAGAGAAGCCCTGAGGTCACACACACACATACCCCCCCAGAGGTGACAACGGCAGACAGCAGCCACCACCATTTCAGGGAACAAGAAGATAAGAGCCAGGGATTTAGAGCCTGGTGAGCTGGGATTCTAATACCGGCCGGCTGTGAGGCCTGGGCAGGTCATGCCCGCTCTCTGAGCCTCAGTCTCCTCATCTGTGAAATGGGACACACATGCGCCTATTTTACAGATGTGCAAACCCAGCTTCAGAACAGTGGCTTGCCTGAGTCTACCCCAGCGGGAGTTTTCCATATATACATATATATTAAAAAGGTTTTCGGGGAGCCTCACTGGCTCAGTCAGTGGAGACTGCTACTCTTGATCTCGGGGTTGTGAGTTTGAGCCCCACGTTGGGTGTAGGGCTGACTTAAAAATAAAATCTAAAAAAAAAGGTTTTCATTAGGAGCATTTTCAAAAATACACAAAAGTACAGAGTATGATAAATCCTCACATCCCACCCTTCAGATTCAAAATTATCGAGATGTTACCACACCTGCTCTATCAATTCCTTTTGATTAATTTGCTGTTGTCGCTTGAAGTAAATTGAAAGCCAATCCTGGACACGTCCTTCCATCCTGACCCACTCAGCGTTCCTCTAAATATGTGGGCAGGTTTTCATATAAACATAATGCTGCCCTCACACCTGGCAAAATTAAGAGCAATTCCGTGGCATCGTCTCCTACCCGGGGCATAACGGGGTTTTCCTGATATTCTCATCAATGTCAGGTTCCAGGTGATTTGTTCGAATTAGGATCCAGGCAAGGTCTACACGGGGCATTCGGTTGTTACGTCCCATGACTTTTTTAAGAAATTGATTTTTTTTTTTTTTTTTTGTCACTGGCTTATTGAAGAAACTGAGTCCGTTGTCCCGTTGAATGTCCACACCCCAGATGTATCTGTTTTCTTCTTCACGGTGTCATTTAACTTGTTTCTCTGTCCCTCTATTTTCTGTGAACTAGGAAGTTGCTCCCCTTCCTCTTTAACTGGCTGTTTTATGGAGATGTAATTCACACACCATAAAATTCACCCTCTTAAAGTGGACAATTTAATGGTTTTTAGTATATTCACATGCAACCACCACCATATCCAACTTCAGGACGCTTTCGTGAGGCCAGAAAGAAACCACATCCCCATTAGCAGTCACTCCCCGTTGTGCCCTCCTGGCAACCGCCAATCTACTTTCTCTCTCTATGGATCTGTCATATAAATAGAATCAGAAAACACGTAGGTTTTTGTGACTGGCCGCTTAGCATGATATTTTCAAGGTTCATCATGTTAGACCACGTATCAGTACTTTGTCCCTTTTTATCAACAAATAATATTCCATTGTATGAAGAGAGCATATTTTGTTTATCCATTTATCCAATGATGAGCGTTGGGCTTCTTCCTCTTCTTGGCTCTTATGAATAATGCTGCTACAAACATCCGTATGTGCTTGTGTAAATACATGTTTTCCATTCTCTTGGGTGTTGATACATAGGAGTGGAATTCCCAGGTCATACATAACTCTATGGTTAATATTTTGAGGAACTACCACACTGTTTTCCAAAGGAACTAGGCCAGTTCATCAGCACACAAGCAATGCTCAAATTTCCAACTTCTCCACATCTTTGCCAACACTTGCGATTGCCCATCTTTTTTATTTTAGTCATCCTAGTGGAGGTAAAGTAGTATCTCGTGGTTTTGATGACAAATGGTGTTGAGCATCTTTTCATGTGTTTATTGTAATTTGTATGTCCTCCTTGGAAGAATGTCTATTCAAATCTTTTGCACATTTTTAAATTGTGTTATTTGTCTTTTATTATTGAGTTGTAAGAGCTCTCTACATCTTCTGGACACAGGTCCCTTATCAGATACATGATTGACAAAATTTTACTGTCATTCTGTGGGTTATTTTTTCACTTTCTTGGTGTCCTTTGAAGCACAAAGTTTTAAATTTTGGTGAAGCCCTATTTATCTATTTATTCTTTTGTCCCTGTGCTTTCAGTATCATATGCCTAATCCATGGTCATGAAGGTTTACTCCTGCATTTTATTCCAAGAGGTTTGTAGTTTTAGCTCTTACATTTAAGTTTATGATCCAGTTAGAGTTGACTTTTGTGTACAGTGTAAGGTAGGGATCCAACTTCATCCTTTTGATGTGGGTATCCAGGTGTCCATACCATTTGTTGAAAAGACTATTCTTCCCCTATTGAATGGTCCCATACCCTCGTCAAATATCAACTGAACATAAATGTATGGGTTTATTTCTGGACTCTCAATTCTATCCCATTGATCTATAGTCTATCCTTATGCCAGCGCCACACAGTCTTGATTCTTGTAGCTGGGTAATAACTATTAAAATCAGAAGGTGTGAGTTCTCCAATTTTGTTCTTCTTTTTCAAGATCATTTGGCTTTCTGGGTCTTTCACATTTCTGTATAAATTTTAAGATGAGCTTGTCAATTTGTTGGCAAAAAAGCCAACTGGAATTTTGATAGGAATTGCATTAACGTGATAGATCTGTTTGTTGGACTTGCCAACTCTAAATTTAAACTTTGAATTGGATTGGACCCCAGTGATCTATAGTTCTGACCCCAAGCCTCCACAAAGACCCTGCCCTGAGCAGCTTTCGAGGGCTGAGGGGCCCATACTATTCTGGAGCCAACCCAAGACCCCCTGAGCTTCCAGGCAACCTGCTGTTAGGTCCCATCTACCCCCATCCTTCAATTGACTTTAGGAGTCAAAATGCAGAAGTTAACATTTCCTTACGTCAAACTCCTTTTGTAAGTTCTGGATACCAGGGAAATCTTCGTGAATCTTAATTCTGCCCAGACAGGGAACCAGCACCTCCCCCAGCTGAGGCCCTACAGAGCCATAGGCCTCACAAGCCCTTCTCCCCGTCTGCCCACAGCAGAGACTGTTCTACTTTCTGGGTCATTCAGTCCTTGTTCTTCACCCACAAAGTCACTCACATCTGAGGGGCGGGGGTGGGGGTTCCTAGGCAACAAAACCATCGCTGAGCATAATGACCCTAACCTTTATTTCTCTGTTGAGTAAAACTCTCATTCAAGCATTCAGCAGGTCTATGACTGAGCTGTGCCAGGCACTGTGGGGACGGAAGACTCAGGTCCCTGCATCCAGAAGCTCCCAGGCCAGGGAGGTGACAAGAGTCACCATCTTGACGCCTCTACTCTGTGCCCAGAACCGTGTGCCTGGTTCCCCTGAAAGCTCAGTACAGCCCCACGAAGCATGTGTTGTCACTACTTCATGGATGAGGGTATATCTTTATCCAAAAAAATATTAATCGAGCAGCTGCTCAGTGCCTGGCCTGTGCAAGGGGATGGATGCTCAATGCTGACAAAGATTCCCCAGGTCCCCGCCTCCTTGGAAATGCTCCCCACTAGGAGAGACAGATGTAGAACGAGAAAGACAAGGAAGGGAAGGAAGGGGGGGGGTGGTCACAACATGCAGTTAACACCACGGGTGACAAAACAGAAGAGAAAAGTAACAGGAAGGACCTACTGCAAGTATGTTCATTGGGGAAGGACCCTCTGAGGAGGCCATATTCACACCAAGACCTCAAGGATGAGAAGGAGCCAGACATGTGGAACGCGTGGAAAATCATTTCTGGTCGTGGAACCACCAGCACAGAACCCTGAGGTGGAGGCTGGACAAAAGGCTGGGGTGGCCTAGGGGCAGTGAGCGGGGGTGTGGGTCAGGGGCGATGAGGCCAGGAGGGTCAGGCCAGATCATGCTGGTGGCGGAGCCTATGCCAAAAGCAGGAAGGCGGACAGAGGCTATTGGGGGTTTAAGCAGGGGCATGACGTGCTCTGTTTTGTGTTTAAGGCAATCACACAAACCCTTCTATGGAATCTTCCAGAGGGAGATGATGATGACCTTCCTGGGTGGTGGTCATGGGGGTGGAGAGAGTTGTGGATTGACATGGATAGAGCCAATTGGCTGCTGTTGGATGTACATAGAGAGGAAAACAGAGGAAGCAGAGATGCCATCAGGCCTCTGTCCAGAGTGACGGCTGAATCCTAGAACAGACTTCCTGGCTCCAATCTTGTCTACTTCTCCTTCCTGGGCCAGAGAGGCTTCTGGAACTTTAGGCCATGTCCACCCACGACAAGGAAGGTGGGCCAGCTCAAGAGGCAGGCAAACCCTCCCCTCCTCCTTCTCTCTCTCCTGCTGCCCCACTTGGCAGGGGAGGTGGGGAGGAAACAGGGCCTCCAGTCCACCAACTAGCTGTGTGGCCTTGGGCAGTCACAGCCCTTCACTGGACTCAGGTCATTAAATGATCGGCCCCACCGTGTCCTCCGTAACTGAGACCAGGTATAGAATGTAGAAGCAACTAATCTACTTTAGAGCACATTACAAAGTGCAAGAATGTTACCATCATCCTGCAGATCCCAGTAGGAAAGTGTGCCTCTCTGTCATACTCCGTCCCCAGTGGGCTTCTCTGGGCCATCAGGATCCTCCCAGTGCCTAGCGGGGGCCCCAACACGTTCTCTTCTGTTGAAGGGGAACGGAGGCACCATGGTCAGCCTGAAATCTCACCAAAATCGGGGTGGAGGAGTAGTCCTCCCCGCCCCCTCCATGCTACTACCAGCAGTCACCATGGAGCCCTCGCTGTGTCCAGCTCCGGGCCAGGGTCCCACACGGAGTGCCGTACGTCACCCCCATCACAGCCTGCCGGGAAGGCTTTATGGCCACTAGCTCTGTTTCTGGGGAGGTTGGTGGTCAGCAGCCGTTCACGGCCCTCAGCTTAGACACAGAAAGAAGCAGAAGGTCCCGGGGCTGGAAGGAAGACACGCGGGGAATCATTCATTCATTCAGTTCCTGAGGAGCCCCATCACGGGCCAGCATGTCCCCGGGAATGAGGAAGCAGGCACAAACTCCCGCCCGCGTGGGGCGTGCTCCGGAGTGCGGAGTTGACAGCAAATGAGAAAAACCCACCGTGCGGTAGACGCCAAGGAGAACAAGCTACAAAGATCTTGCTCCAAGCACCACGCGGTTGGGACAGAAAGAGCCGACTGTTGCTACAGGGCAATCAGGGTCATCCCCGTCTCCTGCTTCGTCTTCCCTCTGGCCAGGATTGTCCAGGTTCCCAAGACAGGCGGAGAAACCGAGGCAGCCAGGAATGCCAAGGGGCTCCATCCACCACGGCTGCCGGGCGGGGCGGGTGTGGGAAGCAGAGGTGGGCCCGGGAGCTCTCCCACAGGCCCGGGCCGCGCCTCCCTCGTCCCGGAGTAAGCATGTGATTAAGTAATCTTATTATGAAAAGTCCCACATGATCAGACGCCCGGGCTACACTTTGAATGAAATTAATTCCAAGGTTCAACCAAGTCCCTGGGCATTTTCCTTCCAGGGAAGGTGGTGGGAGGGAAATGAGGTCTGTGTGCTCCAGAACCCCAAGGAACAGGCCCCAAGTCCCGATGCTGCTGGAGGCCCAGGGCGGGGGGGGAGGGGGAAAAGGAGAGAGGTTCAACTAGTCATCGCTCACCCCCAAATCCCAGCCACTTTAGTGCACGTTCCCACTCAGATGCCCCAAATGTGCCTTGGCCAAAACTGGATTCCTCGTGGCCCTGCCCTCTGGGGTTCCTCCTCCAGGGCCCCTCGCTCTGCAAACAATTCCATCCTCTCGGCTGTCCCCTCGGAGCCACGCTGCGGCAGCCCCCTCGTCCAACCTGTTGTCAGGTCCACCTGACCTCCAGACGCTCCTCAAATATCTCCCCTTGTCTCCATTCCTACCGCCTCCTCCTCCTCAGCCCCAGCTCTGCCACCTCGAGCCTCCTTGCAGACCGTGTCACTTCCCGCTGCAAACTCTTCCTGGCCTCCCCCTGCATTTGGAATGGTCCCCCTTCCCATCCCCCAGGCCGGATCCCAAGCTGGGCACAGGGGAGAACACATCTCCAGTCCTCAAAAGCTGCCCCTGCCCTGCAGCCTCAGCAGGTGGGATTCCCAGGGGGAAAGGGACATGCCACATACACCCTACCTGAGTCCCAGCACCCTCCTCCGAGGGACAGCCAGGTATCGGGGGAGATGGGGACCACCACGAGACCAGACAGGCAAACAGCTTTTATAGGAGCCCTCGTTCTGCTGATGAGTCTGGGACACAGCCCAAGAACAAGAGAATGGGGCTTGCAGTTCTTACTCATCGCTGTACACAGGAGGTGCTCAAGCAATGCTCTAAATGAATGTGGATATGCTCCACCCCATCCAGTGGCTCACATCATGGAGGGTGATGCCAGCAAAGGCTTGCATGGATCAAAGGGGTCAGCATGAGCTCCCTGGCCTCGCAGGACAAGGCGGGTGTGACTTGTCTGGCAAGGGAGAGGGCATTCTGGAAAGGGGCACAGAGTCAGCAAAGACAGCAGGCAGGAAGGAACATGGATAGGACCTACTGAGAATGCCCCATCTGCCTGGCCCCTCGTCAGTGCTCTGAGATAAATAATACTGCCTCCTCTATCGTACAGATGGGTAGAATAAATGGTTAAATTCTTTCCTCCAGGTCCTACAGTCAGAAATTCTAACCTGCATCAGAGACCCAGAGCCCTTGGATCATCGCTGAACTGAACACCTCCCCACCTGGCTTTCTCTTAGCAGTGGGTTTTAGAATTTGTGTGCATAGGAATGAACTTTACATGAAATAGGGTTTCCTGTAGTTTGAATTAAAACTTCCCCCTCTGGTATATTCTCCTATTACTGGGACGTACAGCCCCCATTTTTGATCTCGGGGCCAGGGAGAGAGGAGCTGAGCATCAAGGGAAGTGTGTGCTAGAAGGAGCCTGGGGCCATTCTGTGCAGAGGACTGGGCAGGTGAGGTGGAGGGAGAATGAAGAAAGGACAGTCCTTCTGTCCAGGTGCAGTACCAGTTCAGTTGGGGGTAGGAGATAGGTCCCCAAAGAGCTGGAATTGACAATGACAGGGCAGGAGTGAGACATTATCCATCCATCCATCCATCCAACAAATATCGACTAAGCCCACAGTCAATGAAGTGACAAACAGGGCAACAGGTAATTACAATCCAATGTGGTCAGTGCTGTGATGGGGGATGTACAGGGCACTGGGGGAGTCCAGAGGAGGCACCTAATCTAGCAAGAGGTTATGGTGGAGAATCAGGGAAGGCTTCCTGGAAGAGGTGATGTCTAACCTGAGACCTCAAGGCAAGCAGGACTTAGCCGGGCCAAGAGGTGGGAAACAGCAGGTCAGCCTGAAGGAACCAAACAGCACCTACCTACACCCAGAGGTGAGTGGCCTCTGGGGACCAGAACAGCTCAGTGTGGCTGATGCAGAGGAGGGCAGGGGGGCACGGATGTGGCAGAGTGAGGAAGGGTACATTTTCAGAGGAGGGTGTCTGGGGCCAGATCTGCCAGGACCTTGGGAGACACAGTTAAGAGTAGGATCTTTACTGAAGGGGAACAGGAACCTGTCAATGCTTCTTAACAGAGGAGACATGTGGCCAGATTTCCTGTTTAGAAAGATAACTTGGGCTTCTGATGAGAGAAGGCTGGGTTATCCTGACTGGTCTTCCAAGGTAACTTAACGTGAAATATCTGTACCTAATATAGAGATACAGATATATTTGCAAAAGCATTAAACATTTACAAAAGAAGGAGAAATTTCCAAACCAAACCTAAAGGGAAAATAGGACCTCAGAGCAGGGAGTACACATGGTAGCTTCTTCTGCCTAAGGAAATTTTCCAAGCTCAGGGAAGCCTTCCCTTTGCCAGCTGAAAAAAAAAAAAGGAGGGGGGCAGGATGGAAACAAAAGCCCAGGGCCACAGTCTAACAAAAGACTCTTTCCCACAGTTAGCTGGGCCCCCTAGGGCCACATCCTCGGTGAGAGGGCAATCAGAAGCAGACCAGTCCTTCCGAGGAAATACAGCTGGGTTTGAATGACTCAGGCATTTCAAGCTTGGGTTAGGTGGACCCCGACAGGTAGGACTTCCAAGTGTGTGGCTGAGGCAAACAAAATTCCTCTAGGAAGGCAAGTAACTTCATCCCATGCTCTAGACCATCCCTGTGCTTCATTTTCCAAATACTATGATCAATACACAAAGAAAACTAGGCATCCAAGGAAATAAGACACCATGAGAAAACAAATGGATGAAAACACTTAGAAACATGCCTGCAAAGGTTTCAGATGTTGGAATTAACATAAAACAACTGTGTTTACTATATTTTAAAAAAATTAAAAGACAAGCATGAAACATCACGGGAGAACATAAAACTATCAGAAGCAACATAGCTAACTGACCAAAGAACCAAACAGAAGCCCTAGGAATGAACATTATGATAACTGAAATTTAGAACTCAGAAATGTTAGGGGCGCCTGGCTGGTTCAGTTGGTAGAGAATGTGACTCTTGACCTCGGGGTCGTGAGTTCGAGCCCCACAGTGGGTGTAGAGATGACTCAAAAAAAAAAAAAAAAAAAAATCCGAGGCTTTATTTCTTGAACCTGTTGGTCATGGTCTCATACACATTGGTTTCCAATCATTCATTAAATTGTACGTTTGTTTTTCACTGTACCGCAAAGCTGTATGTTTATAATTTATGCATTTCATGCACATGTGCTATATTTTGAACTAGTGAGGCATAGAAAGCACTGGATGGATGGGTTTAAGAATGGATTCAAGGCAGCCAAAGAAAGAATTAGGTCAAAAGAAAGTATCCCAGGGCGCCTGGGTGGCTCAGTTGGTTAAGCAACTGCCTTCGGCTCAGGTCATGATCCTGGAGTCCTGGGATCGAGTCCCACGTCGGGCTCCCTGCTCAGCGGGGGGTCTGCTTCTCCCTCTGACCCTCTTCCCTCTTGTGCTCTCTGTCTCTCATTCTCTCTCTCTCTCAAATAAATAAATAAAATCTTTAAAAAAAAAAAAAAAAGAAAGTATCCCAAATGCACTGCAGAGAGACACAGAGATGGGCAAAAGGAGAGGGTAAGAGCGGAGAGGATAGGCAAGACAGAGTTTGATCAGAGCCCTAGAAGAGAGAGAAAGGAGCAGAGACAATGTTTACGAGACAGTGGCTGATAATTTCCAGAACTGATAAAAGACACCAGACAATAGGGGTACCTGGGTGGCTCAGTCCATTAAGCATGTGACTCTTGATTTCAGCTCAGGTTATGATCTCAGGGTCGTGAGATCGAGCCCTGCATCAGGCTCTGCACTCAGGGGGGAGTCTGCTTGAAATTCTCTCACCCTCTCCCTCTGCCCCTCCCCCTGCTAGCACGCTCTCTCTCTTTAAAATAAATAAGTGCATCTTTAAAAAAAAAAAAAAAGACACCAAACCACAGATTCAAGACACCCAAAAAGTCCCCAGAGAGATAAAAAGAATCCATACTTCCATCCATCAGAGCGAAACTGCAGGAACCCAAAGGTAAGGAGAGAACATACCTAGCAGCAGTCAGAGGGAAAAAGCCAGACTCACCTTCCAAGGAAGGCTGGTTAGACTGACAGCCGACTTCTCCACAGCAATCATGGAAGTCGGGAGCCCTGGAGTCTTCAATGCAACGAAAGGGCACTTTGGTCTCTGGTTGCTGAGAGGAGGATGAGGTGCGGGGGCCAGACCAGAGGCTGGGAACCAGCCAGAAGCTGGGACAATGGTGGCCAGGACCAGATCAGCAGCAACGGGGAAGAAGAGTGGACAGATCTGGGAGAAGCTGAGGAGGCAGAACTGGGGTGACTTGGTGATGACTTTTTGTGATGGAGGAGGGCCGGGAGGAGGCAGGATGAAGGTCAAGTCTGGCTGGAGGGGCTGCTTGGCTGGAAGGGCCCCACTGCCCTGAGATGAAACAGGAGGACCAGGTTTGTGGGGTGGATGGGCTTAGTTTGGGAGGTGGTCGCCCCAGAAAATCAAGGCCATTGGTACCCAAAGGAAGAGAGTCTCCTGAGCAGAAGGAGACAGGAAGGATTCCCAGATGAAGAGGTGGTGCAATCAGCTCTTAAGGGCGGGTGGCAGAAAGGGGCAGCCTGCAGAGCTCCAGAATGTAGCGAGGGTGACGGGAGGCCGCGGAAGAGGGCAAGGCTGGGCAGGGAGGCAGAGCGGGCAGGCTGCTCCCTCCCGGAGCACCAGCAACCAGCAGAGCTTGGTTCGTAACAGGTGCTCAGCCCACACTCGCTGAACAAGCCAAGTGATGGAGGCCGGCACATGGTCGGCCGTTGTGGTTGCTGTCAATGGTGAGGCCAGCACTTAGCAGGTTTCCCTTTTCCGTCCTGGGGCAGAAAGCCACACCTGCTCCCCTTCAGCTGGGATTCCCAAACCGTAATTATGTCTTCTGCAAACACCAGTATGCGTAGCACCAAGTGGGGAAACTGAGGCAGTCCCAAGCAAAGATTGCTTGGCAAGGTTGGGGCTTTTGGGGGGTTTTTCTTGGTGGGTGGAGAAACCAAGTACCCAGCCCCTCCTGCCTGGCTCCCTACCACCCCCACCACCTCGCACCCTGCAAAGGCCTTCCGTGGAGAGAGATGCATACTTTCCCTCTGTCACACACAGGAAAGCATCAGCTCAGCCCGGCTGCCATCCTCAGGGGTCCCACCTCCGGAGCTAAATGCACAGCCATGTAAGGACAGAGACCCTCTCCTCCGGGAGCGAGAACCCCCAGGGGTCCCCAAAGCCTGTGAGAGTGTGAGAACTGAAACTTCCCGGAGCCCTCCTGCTCCCGCCTGCCTCGCGGCTGCTCATTTCCACAGAATCTGTGGGCTGAGACTCTGGCGTGTGACTCACCTCCCTCCCCTCCTCTCCCTGAGTAAATGTCAAGTAACATTAGCTATCCCATCTCCCTCAGCAGCCCCCCCCCATTTTTGGTGGTGCTGTTTACCTCGGCTGGATCAATCAGCGTTCAGGGAGAAAATAGAAACCCTTTTAGATCCAATTAATGAAAATCGGGCCACAGGAATGTGCCTGTTTAAAATTTCACTACCTGGGCAGGGAAAGGACTGGAGAGGCAGGGAGGAGGGCGAGAAGCCAGCTGGGCCCCACTGCCAAGCCCGGACCTTCCTAGCATTCGGAAGAGAAACCCCAGTTTCTGAGGGGGGCTGGCAGCACCCCCAAACTGGGTCCCGGTCAAACACTGCCCTTGTGGGCACAGAGCCAGAAGCAGCCTCTTTGCTGCTTCTTTGGAGGGCGGGTGGGGAAGCGAGGAAAGAGATGGAGGGAGGTGGTTTCCACATCAGATGAGAGCCAGGGATGCGGAGTGAAAGCCCTTGGGGGAGTCTCGGGGTCCTGCAGCTGCATCAGCAGCTCACTCACAAGCCTGGCTTGGGGGGACCCTGGCTTCCTCTTGCCACCAGGACCCCAACTTCAAGGAGATACAGCTTCATTCCTAGTCCCTCGTGTCCCAGGAATCATGCTGGGTGCTGGGGCCTCCAGCCCCGGGCTCGCGGGCGCGTCTGCCACATGATGGTCAAGGGCAGACAGACCTGGCTCTAACCCCGGCTGAGCCACAGCCAGCTGCATGACCTTGGGCAAATGGCTGAGCCTACTGAGCCTTACACTTTCCATCTGTAAAATGGGGTCATATTGCACGCTTCATAGGGAGCTCCTTGTTCTTGGGGCATCTGTGACCTAGCTCATGGGACCCTCCCCAAAAGACAGCCAAGGCTGTGACTTGCCTGTTACTGAGGCAGGAGTTCACACGGTTCGGCCCGACCCCTGAGCAGGGCCACCCAGAGCTTTGAGGATCACGAGGACTCAGCAATCCCCCTCGCAGGACCCAAAGCCACTGGGCAAGGATTCTCCTTCATTGTATTATGTCCCGTGGGCGGCAATGGACCCAGAGCAGGTGCACTGGTGATGTGGTTTAGAAGGACGAAAGGGTGAGTTTTACAGTCTTCCAAGTGCTTACACATCCTTTAGGTGACAGTAGGAAGCACACAAGCGACATCGCTGGGCCGAGTTTGTCTGTCAAGTGGGAACTGAATCAGATGCCTCTTGGACCCACTTCGCATTCCTCCAGCTTCAGCTCTGCCCCAGGTGAGCTCCAGGTGGCGACAGGTGCAGGCAGGCTTAGACTCGGCACGTGGACCCTGTGGCCGCGGTGGGTCCTTCAGTTCTCTCCTGTACCCCCCTAACCCAGCAGCGTAGGGCACCAGGGGGAGCCCTCCCAAAGGCATGCATAGCAGGAGTGCAGGGAACTCCCTACCCCCCTGGGCAACCCTCCATCAGTGCTCGAGTAGAAGGTGCTGGGTAGCTTCTCATACGCCCATCAGAGGGCCCAGCAGGATAGAGGCCCAGCGCCTGTAGGGGTGATCGGCCCTGTAACCCCCAGCCCTGGGTGGGCTTCTCTGGGTGGGCTCCCTCTCCTGCCCCCTCCTGCAGACCCCTTGGAGAGCTTCACAGCAAATGATGCGCACCCGGGTCCTCACAGCCCAGGCTCAGACAGAGGCAAAAGCTCCCAGCAGCCTTACAAGCATATGTGGAGACCACGTGAGCAGTTTGGGGCACACAGGGAGCCCAAGCACAGCAGATGTGACAGGCCCAGCGTGTAGCAGGTGCTCAATTAACAGGTGCGGCTTCCCAGGGCCGGGGCGGGGGGGGGGGGCAGGGGGCCTCCATTCATCCACTCCAGGCACCGTTGAGAGAGCACCCGTCCCATGCGGAGCCAGGGCTCAGCTCAGAAATGGCACAGTCCCTACCCGCGAGGGCCTCCGTCTCCCAGGGCAGCCAGGCAAGTCGACTGGGGGGTGTAAAGCCCGGTGAGGGGGTGATATCAAAGGAGCAGAAGTGAGTGGGAGCAACGAGGGAAGAAAGAAGGGCAGCCCCGGAGGCCCCTGGGCACGGCGGAGGAGAAGGGTCCAGATGCAGGGAAGGAGACGCAAGTACTCACCAGGCAGACACGGCAGGAAACGTCCCAAGACAGACGATGGCCTCAGGTGGTGGGAGAGAGGGGGTGCGGGAGGGGCAGGGATGAGGCCGGGGAGGCCCGGAGCCACTGTGCGGCCCTGCCAGCCACTGGCCTTGGGGCCAGGCCTGGCTCCTGGCGCTGGAAGAAGCACCTGGCCCTAGTGGGGCACAGATGTCCCTCCGCCCTGCCCGCGGCAGCTGGGGCTTTTGTGAAGTGCCCGGCTCCAGAGCGGTGCGCGCAGGGGGGACCCCAGCTGGGCCCAGCTTCCACGCCACTCTGCCAGGTTCAGAAAGGCCTGACGGAAAAGGGAGGCTGCCCCGTGCCAGCCCCGAGCTGAAGGCCCTGGCACGGCCCAGAGGCCACATCCAGATCATCCTGTGCAGCTGTGCAGCTCAGCGCACCTCCGACAGGTGCAGGCAGCAAGCACCGAGCACTGCCCGGGCTCCCGGGGGGCAGGGATGGGGAGCAGCGCTCACCCATCTTCACATGAGCGGCCGGAGGACAGAAGTTCCTCTCCCACCAACACTGCCCGGCCGCTGCCTGGCTCCACTCCACACGATCTCTCAGGAACCCAGGCCGGGAGGGGCTCCCCCATCTGGAAACTCCCCATCTGGAAAAGGCGACCTTCGGGGTCACCAAAATAGAGGAAGAGAAAACAGGGAAGTCGGAGCTCCGGCCCAGAGGGGACACATGTCACTTCACCTCTCCGCCATGGGCCAGGGCGCAGGTATGAGGGCACAGGTAGAACGTCCCATGAGCGCGATCATCTCTGCCACACGCAGCAGTGTGACTCCTGAGGCTGGGTCCCAGCCCCGGTGGCCTCGGGCATGCAGCTCCACCTCCCAGAGTCTCGACCTCTTCGGTGGGAGAGGAGGGACCAGGAGGGGGTCTCTACCTCACCGAGCTGGAGCCAGGTTAGTTAAGAGGTAATACCAGCAAAGTGCGCCCCCCCACACCCCCGCACCTGGCCCACGAACGCATGTCCCCTGTGTCCCTGGTTCTTCGTCACCATCTTTGTCTGCAATAGTTATGAGTGGAAACTACCAAAACATGTTGTTGCATTTTCTCTTATTTTATAAAAATCAGCTGGAAAATGCAAGGGCAGAACCACGAGCCAAAAGGGAGGAGGGCTGGGTGTCGTCAGGGTAACGTGGCCGAGGGCAGACATCACGAGACCCACCAAAGAGCCACAGATCCTGACGCCCCTCTGGACGCGCTCCAGATGAATTCTGGACAACCAGGGTGGAAACCGTGAAGCGAAATGACAAAATTGAAACACACGCAAAATCCTGGACAGGGCACTTTGCCAACTGTACCCAAAAAGACAAGGGGATTTTGTTTTCCCACTTTGGGGGAAGAGCCAGCCCCATTACGACGTTCAAGTCTGTGAGACATTCACACCCTACCTGCCCGTGAGTTTTCTTCAGGAATATATATGTCGAAAGGCAGGGATTCCTGTCACAGGATGTCCCCCCCTCCCTGGCACAGAGGAAGGGATGACCAGCGACCAGTGGAAGCTGGCTTCACAATGCAGTAATATTTGGGGCTGGCCTGAAAGAGCGACAAGGTCACATGCTGGAGAAGGGGTCCTCTCGCCCCCAGCCATTCCCAAACCCTTTCTCCCCTGCCTGCCTCTCATCATAGAGGCTAAAAAGCCAGTGCTGATTTTCCTAGCATGTCTTATAGCCAGAAGAAGCCATGGGACCATGTTCTGGCCAATGGTATACAAGGCAAAATCTGCAGGGGGCCTCCAGGCCTTCCTCCCTGATAAAAGGCATGAAGTCCTGGAGAAGAGCACTCTCTCACCACCCTCACTGTGCCTCCCATCACATACACACCCTCTCCCTTCCCACTTGGAGATGTGGCCCTGTGAAGACGTGGAACCCGGGGCTGTGGCAGCCATCTTGTCACCATGAGGGTGATGCCTGGAGCTGTGGCAGCTATGTTGTCACCATGAAGAGAATCAGAGAGGCAACTCAGGGCCTGGAGTCTGACCCTGTGGCTAAATAAACCTGCAAACACCATTCCTGGTCTTCTTTTTAGGTAAACTCTAATCGGTCTTATGGTTTAAGCCTCTGGGGGTTAGGCTTTCTGATACCTGCCGCTAAAGGCATTTCTAAAGGATACAAGGTCCTGCCTAATAAGGAGCTCCAAACAACAAGCAGACTTTGCTTCTAGAAGCCAGCCCAGGAATGTGAGTAAATTCCCATTTAGGCAAATGGGGAGGCCACAGTTCAGGCCACGGCAACTCCCAAGCCGGGGGTACCAGCCTCTCGCCACCTAGGCTGCATTCCAAGGCACGTCTGTTCCGAAGCCTCCCTTCTGTCTCCAGCCCTGTGAGCTCCTGCCCCGTGCCCCGTCCTGAGCCTGGCACTGGTGTGACAGCTGGGGACAAGACACAAGGTCACAGCTAGCAGGGGACAGATGTCTGCCCAGTGCCCACAGTTCACTAACTACTTATTTAACTGTGACAAAGGAAGAGATGTCAGACGCGGAAAAAGCATGCAACGGGGGAGCCAGCCTGGGGGGTAGGAGAGGACCTCCCCAAGGACGTGACATTTCAACTGAGACCCGGAGGACACACTGATCTTCTTCCACTGGCTGAGGCTCTGCAGGGTGGGGGTCTCTCCAAGCCTCAGTTCCCACCTCTGTGAAATGGGGGTCCTGGCAGGCCTCCCTCACTGGGTCGGTGTGGGGCTTCAGTGCGGTGACACGGCGAAGCGAGGCCTGACTGTGTTAAGTGTTCGGCAGATGTGAGCTAGGACATTACTCTTCAGGGTGAATGGGAGCCTGTTGGCCCCTCGTGACAGGCTAATTGGAGAAACAGCCTTTGCCAGAGTGTCTTCAGGCTCGGGGGGACCGTGGAGTGGCGGGAGCCGGCCCTCCCGTTTGACACTTGGGAAATGAGAGGTACCCCTCGGGCACTGCTCGCAATGAGACCCAGGATGTGGGGAGACAAAGCCCCAGGCCCGGGGCAGGCAGGCTGAGAGGGAAAGCAGGGGCCAAGCCAGGCCAACAGGAGGTCAGGAGTCAGGGGTCAGAGGGGAGAGCCCAAGGCTGGGAGGGGCAGAGGGTCCTGGGATTGGAGTCAGACAGACTCAGGTGGGCTCCTACCCGGGGCCCCAGTCCCTCCCACCAGCAATGCTCACACCTCCGTGGCCCTTCCAGTCTGCCTTCAGTTTCAGGAAAAAGTCTTGAGGCCAAGGCCAGGGGCGAGGCAGCCCCCCAAGACATGCTGGACCCCACGGCTGGCCTGTGGCCTCCCCCATTCGCTGTCTGCCTCTCACACCCTGGACTACAAGAGGTCAGGAGAAGGCTGGGAAAAGGTCATTCCCTCGGGGTTGTCAGATTTAGCAAATAAACACATAGGATGCCTAGTTACAACTGAATGTCAGATAAACAAATAAAATGTTTAGGGCAAGCATGTCCCATGCGGTATTTGGGACATACTTACACTAAAAAATTATTCACTGTTTATCTGAAATTTAAATTAAACTGGATGTGCTCTATTTTATGTGGCAACCCTAATCCCATGATGTCCTTAGGTCATGCCCTCCCTTCAGATCCATCCGTGGCTCCCCAGTACCTTAGGCCAAGGTGCAGCCTGGTGCACACGTGACAGCAGAGGCCTGCGTGGGGTGGCTCCTGCCTGTGGCAGGAGAAGGCAGTGGAGCCCAGCCGACGTGAACACGACCCCTCCGTGCCAGGCCCCATGGGGACTGGGGACCCTCCCATTGTGGCTACCCGAGGTCCTCTCCATGAATCCTGTCCCTATCAGAGACTTCAGACTAAAAGGCATTTCTTTTTGGTTTTTTGGTTTTTTGTTTTTTCCCCTTTTTGTTTTAAGCCCCTGCCTCCTCCCCATTTCCTCTCCTTCATGGGTGGGAAACCCCTGATTTCAGATCAAAAGGACCCAAAAATTCACATGGCATTTCAAGTTGAACCCGCAGCTGAACCACGGACTTCAGAGAGTTCCCCAGAGCATCTCCGGACAGAGCTGCCCGGGCCTCGCCCCAGCCTTCACCCTGGAGGCAGAGAGAGGGAGCAGGAAAGACACCCGCTTTTCAGAATCCCTGGAAAAGAAGGGACTAGCATTTATGGGGTGCCACACTCACACCCAGTCATTTAAGACTTGCTCCAGGTAGCCCTTCCTCACCACCACCACAGAAGCAGCCAGGTCCCCAAGTGACACGCATCCCAAGCGCCCTGCGCCTTCCCGGCCTGGGGCAGATCAGTATCGGTTACGTATTTGGGGACTGGTGTGCTCAGGGTCCGTCTCCCCGTTGCTGGGCCCCGTCAGCCTCACTGCTGTCCCCCAGCACCCAGCACAGCAGCTGGCGTCCAGTAGATGCTCAGCAAATATTTGTGGCGTGGAGGGAGGAGGAGGAGGAGGTTCATGAGCTCCTGAGAGCAGGTGCCTTGCGCGGCTGGCTCACTGCTCTGTCCTGTGGGTTCCGTGCAATGGGAACGTGTGCTCCGGGAAGGTGTGTTGAAGCAACAAGGCTCCCTCCGTCAGCGCCATGAAATTAGTTCCTAGAATTTAACCCACGAACCATCAGGAAACCGCAAAATCTGGTTCACTTGTTTCTCCTCCCCCTCCTGGGATGGTGGCCCTCGCCGGGCCCATTACATAGATAAGGAAGTAGAGAGCCCCCTACTTCCTCATCACAAAAGGCAAACCTAAACCCAGGTATTTATTTATTTTTTTACAGATTTTATTTTATTTTATTTTTTTACAGATTTTAATTAATTTATTTATTTATGTGAGAGAAAGAGTGAGCGAGCAAAAGAGAGAGCACAAGCGGGAGAAGGGGCAGAGGGAGAAGCAGACTCTTCACTGAGTGGGGAGCCCGACACAGGGCTCGATCCCAGGACCCTGGGATCATGATCTGAGCCGAAGGCAGACGTTCAACCAACTGAGCCACCCAGGCGCCCCCAAAGCTGGGTATTTAGATATACATCAAGCTCTAAAGAAAGGCAGGGAAGTGATTTCTTCCAGAGTTAAGATGGGGGTTACCAGTAAGGGGAAAAAGGGGGGTATGAGCAGTAAGGGATACATGGGGAGCTTCTCAGTGCTGGTAGCAACACTCTGTCTAAGTAAATTGACATCTCCGTGTGTGTGTGTGTGTGTGTGTGTGTGTGTGTGTGTGTGTGTGAGAGAGAGAGAGAGAGAGAGAGAGAGTCCATGACCTCTCTAAAAACTTTGCCTGTGCCTATCAGACTGTTCCTTTACAACCTGCCCCTCCTCTGAAGGACCTCTAAATGTCTGCTCCTTGGAGCTCTGGCCTGGGTGCTCTCCACACACACACACACACACACACACGTGCGCACACACACACACACACACACACAATGATCCCCTGCCTGGCTGGCTTCAGCCCCGTCCACGCAGTGCCCACTCCTAGTCTATCCCCAGCCCCGGCTTGCCCAGCTGCCCATCGAACAGCACGAGCTTCTTGGGGCCACCATGACTACCAAGCTGAGACCTGAGGATCCAGTACCACCAGCAAGGCAACCCGGTCAAGGAAGAGTATTCTAGGAGAGGAAACAGCATGTGCTAAGGCCCTGGGGCCGTCATGAGCCTGACCCATTCCAGGAACTCCAAGTAGCTCCTCATGGCAGAGAGGGGGACTCAAAGTAAGTGAAACTGTGCAGGGGCACGATCTGTAGGCCCACAGGGGCACAAATGCCTGTGGGCATCTGACTCTAGACACCCCCCCCCCCCAGTTTCCTCACAGGTACCAACTCATGCAGGCCTCCTGCCCGCTCCCAAGTGGGGTTTATAAAGCCTCTGCCCCACCCTGTACTCGCTGCCAGAACTCCCCCCTCCTCCGTCCTCCTTCCTTCCTACCCCCATCCTCACCCTTCCTCTCCCTCTGCCCCCTTCCTCCTCCCTCTCTCCCTCCTGTGTGCACACATTACTCATCTCAACAGGGAAGACAGGACCAGCACACGTTCTTCCCACCCCATCAGCTGGCGGAGCAGACCGGACAGCCCAGGACCCTGGGAGCCAGGAAGTATGGTTGGCCTCCACATCCAGTCTGGAAGCTCTTTCAAGGAACAGCAGGGCAGGAAAGCCCTTGTAACCCCCTGCTTTCTCCTCACACCCCTCCTCCGGGGCACCCCAGCACACCCGTCCACTTCCTGTAGGGCTCCGGCTGCTGAGGGTGGTCGAGCTCAGGCCTGGCTTTCGTCAAACACCGCCCATCCCAAAGGCCACAGGCCCGTGCGGAGGAGGAAGGGGGTCAGGAGAGGGGGTGGAATTCTCCAGATTTTCTCCCAGCCTCCGAAGGGCCTCCAGAGAGCTGGTTATATAAGGTTTCTTTAAAAAAAAAAAATTGTGGAAAGGAAATTTTTGCAAATATTAAGGAGTGCCACTCAGGGCAAATAAGGGGGCGAATACCCTTCAGCAGACAGGACAGGTCCCGAGCCCAGGAACCCCAGGCGCTCCAGGTGGGCAGGGGTGCACCCTCTCATGGCCGCTGAGTCCCCGGGCCAACCTCGGTGCCAGGCAGGAGGAGGCGCTCGGCAAATATTTGCAGATTTAGCGAATGAAGTCAAGGGAAGAGAAGCCGAAAGGAGAAGAAATAGACCAGGGTTGGGGGTGAAGGGAGGGAGCCCAAGAGAGAAGACAGGAGGGTGGCTCCTGACTGGGAGGGGGCTTGGGGGGGGGGGGTTGCTCAGGAATCAGGAAAACTGCTGAGTAAAAACTGTCTTTGAAAAGGCCCCAGATTATTCATCTAAGTCCTCATCTCGCTAAATTTCAGTTCAAGCGGCTGCAAATATTTGAAATGAGTAATTTCTCCTGATGAAGAGAGTCTGATTTTGATTCTGCCTAATTTATTTCGAGATTTAGGGGAGCACCCAGAGGAGAGGGGTTGAGCCTGTCGTCAAGCAGCGGCCACCCCCTCTCCCCCAAGCCGCCCCCTGGTCCTGCCCTGCCCCAACGTTGTGGTTCCGGGAAGAGGGGGGTGGGCTGTGTAGCTGGAGAAGGGGAGGGGCCCCCATCAGAGGGGCAGAATCTGAGCCAGGTGGCCCCAGGCCTCTGCCACCTCCTCTGGGCCTCCAGGCCTCTGGTCCACTCCGTCCCAGCTGCCAGCTCTGCCTAGTCACTCCCCTCCTCAAGTACCTTCAGTGGCTCCCTAGGACCCCCAGACAAATCATCCCTGAGCCCAGATTACTTCCCGGCCCCACCTCCTTCAAGGGCTTCTCCTCCTCCTCCACTTACCCAAGTGCCCCCAGACCCTGGCACCTTCTCACACTCCACCGGGCATGAAGCAGACCCTGTTCCTCCTACAAGGCTTGAGCCCAACGTCACTTCTTCTGGGAAACCTTCCTTGTCCCTGGGAGAGGCAGGAGTCACGTGCGGCTCCCACCCTGCAGAGCCCTGGTCCCCTGTGCGGCCACCGTCTGGAGGCCTCCTTGCCTCCCTAAGCAGAGTGAGGGCCAGGGCCACGAGTGTGCCCGAGAAACGTGCAGGGGCAAGAATTCATCATAAAGGCACAACTGAAGAAGGGACGAGTGTACAAATAAACACGTATTAACACAGAGCCCACCCTGAACACAGAAGCAGCCACGGGGGTCCCTGGGAGAGGTCTGTCCTCGGCACCCCTCGGGGTCCACCTATCCAGACGTGGAAAAAAAGGCCCGGCTGTGGCCCTGGGACGCAGACAGCTCAGGTGCCTCGGCAGCCCCTCACCCGCGTGCAGAGGGGAGAGTGTGACTGGCTCAGGGCCATCTGTCCCCACCCACCGGGAGAAGGCCCCTCAGTGGCACCCAGCAAGCAGGCAGGAAACACTGGCTGAATGAATGGGAGGCTCCCTTTGCTTCTAGCATCGGAGTAAGGCACACGGGCCCGGGGGAGGCAGGCCTGGGTCTGAATGCTGGTTTTACCACTTCTTGGCCTTGAGCCCACATCAGGCCACCCAGCCTGGGCCAGGGGGCTTCCAGAGTATCTGAGGTGCCTTCTGTCCCGGGGGCCCCAGGAACCCACGGCCCTACCAACCAGAATAATGGTACCCGCCATTTGTTGAGCACTCTCCTGGCACCTGGCCGGTGCCCAGGCCCTTCCCACACCATGTGACCCCCCCGGGGGACCACCTTTGTGGCCCCTTTTCTTTTTTTTTTTTTTTTAAAGATTTTATTTATTTATTTGAGAGAGAGAATGAGATCGAGAGAGAGAGCATGAGGGGGGGAGGGTCAGAGGGAGAAGCAGACTCCCTGCTGAGCAGGGAGCCCAATGTGGGACTCGATCCTGGGACTCCAGGATCATGACCTGAGCCGAAGGCAGTCGCTTAACCAACTGAGCCACCCAGGCGCCCTGTGGCCCCTTTTCAAAGATGAGAAAACCGAGGTCCACAGAAACAGAGCAACAGGTCCCAGTTCAGACTAGGAAAACACACACCTGAAAAATTAAGTCAGGAGAAGTGGAAAGAGCACTGGAACGTGAGCCCAAGGGCCTGGGTCCGGTCCAGCTGTGCCCCTGCAGGGAGACCCACAGCCTTGCGGGGCCACCTGCCTCCTGTCCGCAGCAGTGAGCCCACTGCCCCACACTCTGGATCCAGCAACAGCCCACAAGGTGGGGGAAGGGGGCAGGACGGGGCAGAGCAAGCTCAGCCAGCAGACACCATGAGTTCTGGGGCCTCAAGACAGGAAGCCGAGACAGAGGCCAAGGTGTGCGGCCAGCAGGGCTGCGGGATGAGCTCGGGGGCTCTCAGCACGCAGTAGCTCTAGCAGTGGGGACGCGGCGGGCAGGCGTGCTGAGCGAGAGCCTGGGCGCCCCACGCTAGGTGCTTTCACTTGCATTTTCTCCTGGAAAGGAAAAGCAACCCGTGGGTGGGAGCAGAGGGAGCGTCATGGGTGTCAGATCCCCGGGGGCAGCAGGCGACAGGCTTTACCCACATGAACCACTGAGGCACGGGTTCGTTTCAGGCTGACCAGGCCCTCCGATGTGCCAGGCTCCGTGCTGGGAGTGGGGTTCAGGGCTGAGTAAGGGCAGAGGGGCCCTACCCTCAAGGATTAGCAGTGGGAGAGGTGAGACGACAGGCATCGTTCAGGGTGGACCCAGCATCGGCTCCAAGGCCGATGGGGCTGGCGGCTCAGGTAGGAGAGAGCCCGCCACCGGGACCTAGCTTCTGGGGCAGAGGGGCAAAGCCTGACCCAGAACTCCGTCCCGGCCTGGAGACACCCAGCCCGGCTGTCTCCAGTCTTCCCAGCAAGGGCTGGGCTGGGCTTAGACCCCAGAGGGGAAAGGTTTGAGCTGGGTGAGTGGGCGGGATCCCAACCCCAACCACCCGGAATCCCAGATTTCAAGATGCATATATTGCATAAGGGGATGAGGTGGGGTGACGAGGGAATGCCTGGTTTAAAATGCAGGTTCCCAGGGCGCATCCCAAGGCTCTGATTCAGTCCATCTGGGCCTAGGCCCAGGAATCTGCATTTGACACCAGCCCAGGCGACTCTGGTGGGGGTCACTGCCCATGACTGCATGGTGGAGAGCCTGGGAGCTCTAGGGCCTGACAAACATGAGGGTGAGTCCACCTCCATCCCTTCCTTGCTGTGTGACCTTCAGCTAACTTTCTTTCTTTCTTTAAGATTTCTTTATTTATTTGAGAGACAGAGAGAATGTGAGCAGGGGGAAGGGCAGAGGGAGAGAGAAAGAGAATCCTTAAGCAGACTCCCCACTGAGCATGGAGCCCGGCACAGGGCTCGATCCCAGGACCCTGAGATCATGACCGGAGCCGAAATCAAAAGTCAGACGCTTAACGCTTAACCGACTGAGCCACCCAGGTGCCCCTTCAACTTTCTTTCTGCTGGTTGGTGCCCCATGTAGCCATTAAGAGAGGCGGGTGGGTGCAGGGTTTAAAAGCTCAGGCTCCCCAGTCAGACTACCTGAGCTTCTGTCCCACCTCTGCTGCTCACTGTCTGTGTGAACTTCCTCGGCCTAATTAACCCCTCTGTGCCATAGCTCCTTCAACCGCACAGGGGAGGAAATAATAGCACCTGCCTCCCAGGACTGCTAATGGAAAATACATGAGTGCCAGCACCCACTACACACTCACTGAACTATAGCTCCTGTGCATGAATTCTCAACTTCCCAGCAATCTCCCTGCACCTGCCTCATCCCCACAGCAGCCAGAGGGATCCTATTAAAGCCTGTGCTCCATCGGGGCACACCCCAACTGACAATCCACAGTGGCTTCCTGTCTGGTAGCCCTCTTTCTCACCGTGGCCAAATGGCCCCAGCTGCTCAAAGTCCAGCCCATGTCTGCACCCTCAGCCTGTCCACCACCCGGCCCCTGGCTCACTTGCCCATCCTCTGCCAGAAACTCTCCTTGGTTTGGCTCCTTCTCATTCAGGTCTCAGTCCAAACGTTGATACCTATTGCGTGCTGACTTTTGTGTTTGATTAAAATATTTGTATTTGCTTATATCTTTCTAAAGAAACTCTGAAAGATTCTTTAAAAACTAAGAACAGTGATTATTGGGATGGGGAACCAAACAGATAGGGGTGGAGGGAGAAAGGGGCTTTTCATCTTCTGGGTTTTGAATTGCGTGAGTGGCTCTATATGTTCACCAAAAAAAAAGTGTATTTTTTTTAAAGATTTTATTTATTTATTTGAGAGAGGCCGAGTACGAGTTGGGGGGGAGGGGGAGAGAGAGCAGGGAGCCCAATGCAGGGCTTGATCCCACGACCCTGGGATCAGCACCTGAGCCAAAGGCAGACACGTAACCAACTGAGCCACCCAGGCACCCCCAAAAAATGTATTGATAAATGGATGAATGCATTTTTTTTATATGTCAGCCTTCTTAGAGAGGTTCTCCCTGACCAAACTTACTAAAGCTGCCCCTTTTCCATCACTCTTCACCCTTCACCTGCTTTATTTTTCAAATCAAAGTGTGTATTTGATTGATTATTGTGTGTCCCTCCCATTGGAACATCATCCTATGAGCACAGAGCCATGGCCCATCCCAGGGCCATGTCAGAGGTGCTTAATGGAGCCCTGTGGAAGGAGTGAAAATCATCACAGAGCTACTCCCACCTGCCCAACTGGGCACACCTCCACACACTCTCCAGGCCTACTGATGTTACACCGAGGACTGAACCTGGCATACCATCATTGCTCAATAAATGTTTATTGAATGAATAAAAGGCCTGTTAATAGATGGATACATAACTTCCAGAGGGACAAGCAAAGCTTTTTAAGAGGAAAACTTAGAAGTATTAGGCACAGAGTAGATGCTCAAAACATGGTAGCTACTATAATTATTACCAAAGTGTAAATGACTTACTGGGCCTATTTCTGTGAGCCAGAGGAAGAAGTGAAGCCAGGAGAACCCTGATGAGAGGGAGGAAACAATTCCAGAGACACAAAATTCTTCTTTAGAGTTTTTCTCCAATAATTGTATCATTTCCCCTTACTTTTCAAAAAGTCTCTGCTGTAAGGTCTCTGCTTGCCCACCCTCCCTGCTGTAAAATGTCCCAGACAGTTTGAGGGCCAGAGAAGCTATAGTTTTGGACCAGTGGTCAGGAAGCCCACAGCGCCCCAAGAGTCCAAGGGTGCCACACCTAGGTGCTAGGGGTGGGAGAGAGCATCCCCATTCTCCATCCCCACCCACCCCAGGGCTCCTCCAACCCTTCCTCCCAGCAGCCCTGAGAGGCCACAGACATGCAGTGGAAAGAACTCGGCCTCTGGAATCTGACAGCCCTGGATCCTGTCCCAGCTCCTGACCTCCCAGCACATTCTATGCCCCAGTCACCTTACCCACTTCTTGATATGCCTGCTTTTATTTCGTCCTCACAACATCTTTAGGAAGCAGCTGTGTTGCTGCCAAATATCAGAGCTGGGGAGGTCGAGGCCGGAGAATCACGCTCCCACAATTACCCTGTAAGAGTGTCCCAAGCCAGGAGTCACACCAGCCTGTCTGTGCTCCCCCCGCCACCCCTCACTGCCTTAGGCAGGTGCTCCCACTCTGTGACCCTCAGTTTCCCTATCTGTAAAATGGGGGACTGGAGGCTTCTTTTCAAATTTATTGTGAACATTTAAGAACTTGAAAAGGGACTCACGGAGGAGTCTGACCCAGGAGGGGCTCATCAAAGGTTTCCTTCCCTCCCTGTTTCTGCCTCTCACTGGGCAGCCTCGGACAGGTCACCTCCCTGGTTTCCCGCGTGAGATGGATGAGGATGGCCAGGGGGACACAGACAGGGCTACTGGCAGGACCTGCGAGGGCCCAGGGCTCAGCAAGCCGGGCCCGGGGAGGGGCTGGGGCCAGAGAGAGGGGCAAAGACCGGCCCACCTGCCCACCCGGCACACCTGGTCACCACAGAGACGTGCCCCCGCTCCCTAGCAGAGCCCCCAGGGAGCTCACAAAGGAGGGGTGGAGAAGGAGAGGAGAGCAACCCCCTCCCATCTTTTGTTTCTTCCTTGCAGTGTTGTTTTGGGGGTTTTGTTTTTTGGTGTGTGTGTGTGTGTGTGTGTGTGTGTGTGTGTGTGTGTGTGTGTG